>NW_019396168.1:0-28696 GCF_000591075.1 Eurytemora carolleeae
GCAGGGGCGACAAACAGACTTTCTTCACGCAGCATGGCTCGCGTAACAGATTTTAATGATGATTTTAATGATGATTATAATGATGATTTTAATGATGATTATTATAATGATTTTAATTATGATTTTAATGAAAATCTTAATTTACCTTTGAGGATAAAACTCCAAGAGTCTGCCTGCTTCCACTCCGTCCTGACCAGATAATTCTTTATCCCACGAACCCAAACAAAAATGAACCACACGACATATGTATATTAAACGAAATTAAAGAACCTGCACAAGCTAAACTTAGTACACCTTTTGAACTTGTGATTTAGTTATGAAAATCATTAGACTTTTTTAATACCATTGTAACAAAGCAAGACGGTTTGTAACGTAAAAACTTGAAAAAGATTACAGGGCTAAGTCTGTTAGAAGAACCATTAAAAAATTGATCCCACCTCTTACTTCGTCATAGTGAAATTTATTTTCCATTTGTTTTGTGTTTGTACTTTGTACTCTGTTTAACGGATCCCGGTAAATCAAATGATCTGGACCTGTCTAGTGTACACTTATCCTTTGTACTCTGTTTAACGGATCCCGGTAAATCACATGATCTGGACCTGTCTAGTGTACACATGTCCTTTGTACTCTGTTTAACGGATCCCGGTAAATCACATGATCTGAACCTGTCCAGTGTACACATGTCATGATGTCGAGCCAGCATGCACAAAATGTAGGCTGTCTGAATTTATCTGAGATGATAGAATTCAGAAAGTGCTTTAAAACGTTATAAAGTTCAAACAATGAAAATAATGTTTATTCAACACTGCTTATTGTTTCCAAATTCTATTATGAAAATTGAATTTAAAACAATAAAGGAACATTTTTTCTACTAAATACTTTAATTAAAATGAACAGCATTATTGAGTTGGTGAAAAACTGGATAAGTGTTCATTAAACTTCTCGTTTAGGATACAAGCTGAATAAAGTGTATCAAAGGGACTGATAACTTATTTTAAAGATAACTTTTCAATATAAAGAATTGCATGCACAATTCTCAATGGTACCCTTTTAATATTTTCCTGATCAACAGTGAACACGATATCGTTGTTATCTAGAAAAGTGTTTAATTCTGACAACAACCTTTTTTCTCGCCAGTTGCATAAATCTCTTTATAGAGAACCACAATGGAAAAAAATCAGTTTTAAGATATCTCCATTAAATAGTTGGTCTTTTGAAATTAAATAAACAGTCCCTTTAAGAGAATTAATTTCCATTGTTTTGATATTTGAGTTTAATACTCATATCACGTTGTGTAGTCCACGGGGTTCTTTAGCATTAAAGATGTTAAACATATTATCAGTTATCAGATCGCTAGATATACAGATTAATAATCATGATCTATAGTATACAGAGGGGGAACCGATAAACATGATCTCCATACAGGGGGTTCCAAACAGTTCCAACAGTTCAAATCACTAAAATTCCTTAAAGAAAAAGAAAAAAATTCCTAAAATTCCTTACAGAAAAATAAAAATCACTAAAATTCCTTTTAAAAAAAATAAAAAAATCATTAAAATTCTTCACAGAAAAATAAACCCAGAAAATTAGTATCAACTTATATTGTTTTGTATTATTGCCTCTATACGCACTAAGCATCATCGAGATTCATCTTAACTTTAAATAATGTTTCTGATAAATTATTATTTAGTGAATATTGAATATAAAGTGATAGAGGAATACTAAGAGGAATACAACCTTTTATTAGACACTTATATATGTTTTTTTTTCTAATTTTTGAAACATCAGAGTTTCAACAATATTGTATTGGATTTTTTTTAATCAATACAATGACCGGATGTACTAAATTAGATTCTGAAGCCCTGTCAACAATAAGAAATTTTGGTTACTCAATTAAATCTTGGAAGTTCTTATCCATATGTTTAAAGAACATTTCAAACTTTGACATACCGAAGGTCTACAATATTAGGTGGTTAGGACCTTTTACTTGCTTTCTATTCCATACATTTTGTTTGTTAACTATTAAACTTAAAATGAGCTTAGTTTAAATTTATTACCGTTGTTTAAACTGCAATTCTAGTTCCATTTCGTTTAACCATTAATAAAAATAGCATGAAACTAGTTGTTTACTTTTATCATTAAATTAGATATTTAGTACATATAATTTTATGATTCTGGGCTCACAGGGTGCTTTACTCCAGGTATTGATAAGCCTTTTTTTTCCATACTATTCTAAAATAATCAAAATCGAAAAAAACTTGGGCGGAATTTTTATTTTTAGTGTAGAATTTCTTAAACCGGCCTTTTACCCTTCCTTACGCTTTGATCAGCCGTTGGGACGTTTTTTTCAACAATCAAGAAAATAAATTATTGATAAGATAATATACATAAATCTGCCCCCCTCCCTTTTTCTAGCACTGCCCCCCCCCATCTCCCAACTGCCCTATTCCATGTTCCCATATTAAAGTTTGCAAAACTATAACATTTCTTCAAAGTTTTAGTTGAAAGTTTTGACAGGATCTTCCATCTTTTTATAAAAACGTTTCAACAGTGTTTAGAGGAGTTGAAACGTATTACAACTGTTACATTTTTAAACCCTCAATTTTTAAACATTTTTAAATCTTCAGAATAGGTCTAACCATGTCCGATGACCAAATTTAATGAATCAGGAATCAGGATCAGAATCAGGATGAGGATGAAGGTGAGGATGAGGATGAGGATCAGGATGAGGATGAAGGTGAGGATGAGGATGAGGATCAGGATGAGGATCAAGATCAGTATAAGCATTAGGATCAGGATCGAGATCAGTATCAGGATCAGTATAAGAATTAGGATCAGGATCGGGATTATGTATCAGGATCAGTATAATAATTAGGATCAGTATAAGAATTAGGATCAGTATAAGAATTAGGATCAGGATCAGGATCATTATAAGGATTAGGATCAGGATCAGAATCAGGATGAGCATGAAGGTGAGAATGAGGATGAGGATCAGGATCAGGATCAGTATAAGGATCAGGATCAGTATAAGGATTAGGATCAGGATCGGGATCAGGATCAGTATAAGGATTAGGACAGAATCAGGATGAGGATGAAGGTGAGGATCAGGATCAGGATCAGTATAAGGATCAGGATCCGTATAAGGATTAGGATCAGGATCGGGATCAGAATCAGGATCAGTATAAGGATTAGGATCAGGATCGGGATCAGTATCAGGATCAGGATCAGAATGAGAATGAAGGTGAGGATCAGGATCAGGATCAGGATTAGGATGATTACCTGTAAATAAATTTTAAAAAACTAAGAGATCTGGATGCTAATAAAAACAATTGTTAGGGAAAAAGTCAAAGTTTTAATTTTTTAATTTCCTTCTATTATGCAGGTTAGATAAGTTTAATTGAGATATATGGAGGCTTTGGCAAACTTGAAACTTTTTCAATTTAGAATAAAATGATTTCTCATTTAACAATTTCCTTTCTAATTACACAAAAATTAACATACAAACAATAGATAATCTTAATTTAGATTCTCAATATTAGAGAGATATACGAAGCAGTCTGAATTTCTAGATTTAATGAATTGATTCTGCAATAAAGGTTATGAACTTATGATCAAATAAATGATGCAATATTTAATAATAAATTTAATTCTGATAAAAATTAATTTTGAAAAATTACTTTTTTAGCCTAACCTAACCTAACCTAACCTATGCTACCCCCCAGGATACCTAAAAAATGCAGCCAATTTGGTCCAGCCGTTTGGCCAGCTATAGCTAACAAAATATATATATATATATATATATATAATTATTTATGAGTTATGAGCTTTAATATACAGGGTGTCCCAATAAACATGGGAATTCAGTGACGAATTCTATATCGTCTTTTAAAATAATTCTTTGATTTTGTATAGTGATACCTACTGAGAAAGCTGTAACTGTAAGAGTTTCGTCTGCTATGTTCACATTTTGTTGTTTTATGTTATACTGTATACGACATACGTACGATTGTACTTAGTAAAACAAGAAAATGTCAGTATACAAACAGAGTAAATTTGTCGGTCTTCACTGTTCATCTTGCGGAGACATTATCGACACAGCTTTACAGTCTTTTACCTTTTTCATGAAATAAACTCCAGCAGAAATAATAATATTATGGCTTTTGAAATTAGGTATTACAATGCTAATTCATAACAAAGACGATATCCAATTCGTCACTGAATTCCCATGTTTTTTGGGACACCCTGTATAGAAGATGTGATCAAAGGTATTACAGACTGTGCTAAATGTTTATTCATACTGTTATGAAGCATAAACTCTGCGGTTACTAACTTACTCATCATATAAATCAGTCAGAATGTCATATTTGATACTTTGTCCTTAATTTCGTTTAATTTGTTACTAAAGCTTCTTCTTTCTTTCATCTTTTTACTTTCAACTTCTTCCTTTCAATATCTTCCTTTCTTCTTCTTCTTTTCAATATCTTCCTTTAATCTTTTTACTTTAATCTTCTTCCTTTCATCATTTACTTTCATCTTTTTCATTCCAAATTTTCCTTTCATCTTTTTCCTTTCATCTTCTTTCTTTTATATTCTACCTTACATCGTCTTCCTTTCATTTTTATCCATTTAACTTTTACCTTTCATCTTCTTCCTTTCATCCTCTTCCTTTCATCTTCTTCCTTTCATCTTCTTCCTTTCAACTTCTTCCTTTCATCTTCTTCCTTTCTAGTTCTTCCTTTCATCTTAAACCTTTTATCTTCTTTCTTTTATCTTCTTCCTTTTATCTTCTTCATTTCGTTTCTTTTCTTTTATCTTCTCGCTTACATTTCCTTCATTTCATCTTCTTCCTTTCATTTCTTACTTTCGTTTTCTTCCTTTCATCTTCTTCTTTTAATCTTTTTCCTTTAATTTTCTTACTTTCATTTTCTTCCTTTTATATATTTCCTTTTTATTTCCTTTCTTTTATCTTCTTCCTTTCATCCTCTTACTTTCATTTTCTTACTTTTATCTTCTTCCTTTCATCTTCTTTTTTTCATATTTTTACTTTTATCTTCTTTCTTTCATATTCTTCTTTACACCGTTTTCCTTTCTAATTCTTCCTTTCATCTTCTTCCTTTTTAATTCTAGATTCCGAAAAACAAGAAAAGAAATCTAGTTTTAAAGATGAAAAAGAAATAATAAGGTAGAAATAATATCAAGAAAGGTCGAGGTGGTTCATTTAGATGACGAAGAGAAAACAAAGCCGCAGAGAAGAGAGAAAAGAAATGGAAGGAAAGGCGAGAAAAGGAAAAAGAAGAAAGGATGGAGAGAAGAAGAGAACGGGATTTGAATACAAAACGAAATTAGGAAAGACCTGATATGCAGATTTACTGACCAGGAATTGGAAGATTTAGCAGCAGGACAATTAGAAAGGAAAGTCCCGAAGAGAGCATAGAAACAAGCCCCTCAAGGAAGAATAGATCCGATTCTAAAGAGAGACGGGGTCAAGATAATGTCTCCGGACATCGGTACAAAACTAGAGAAAATATCAGCAAAGCTTTAAAGATTCAACGAGAGCAGAGAGGATCCATGGAGGAAAAAGAAGAGGAGGAAGGGAAAAGTCTGAGTGAAGAGAAATCCCAAGATAATTTAGACCCTCAAATATCAGCAGGAAGCTCTGGGAATGATACCTCGGATCAGCAAGAAAGATCAACCTCCTCCAAACCTGAAGAGATCAAATCTGAAACTAAACCCGGCTAATGTTATCGCGCCCTGTGTAGTGGCGTTGATTAGTCATGGGATTGTAGTCATGTGGATTGTGTCCTGGTTAAGACATTGATGAAATGATTGCTAGTGTCTGTATTGAAATCGATAGCTAACAAGATCGCGCCCTGGGTAGTGGCGTTGATTAGTCACGGGATTGTAGCTGGTTGGATTGTGTCCTGTTTGAGACATTGATCAATTAATTGCTAGTGTCTTTATTGACATCGATAGCTAACAAGATCGCGCCCCATGTAGTGACGTTGATAGTTCACAGGATTGTAGCCATGTGGATTGTGTCCCTGTGTGACATTTATAACATCGGATCATCCCTATCATTTGGGATCGATTTATAGCTTGTTGATAGCTACGCTTTTGTCCCAGTGTGGCATTTAGAGCCTTAGATTCTGTCCTGATAGAACACTGTATTAGTAGCTGGATTTTGTTAGCTACGCTTGTGTCCCTGTGTGGCATTTAGAGCCTGGGATTCAGTCCTGGTTAAGTATGATAGCGGACGGATTGTACCTGGATAGATACGTTTCAAGACCTTGTTATGGAGTAGGTGTTCACTACACATCTTTGTCCTTGCATTTTCTTACTTTCATCTTTTTTTACTTTACTTTTCCATGCTCTGTTCTAATTCATTCTTTCATTTTTATCTTCTTCTTTCTTATTATTTACAACTTATTCTTTTTCCCTTGACTTCTTATCTAAATCCTGCGTTTAATTTCTTCCTACTATTTAAACTTTAAACATTTCATGCTTTTCAA
Organism: Eurytemora carolleeae; assembly: GCF_000591075.1. Classification (NCBI taxonomy): domain Eukaryota; kingdom Metazoa; phylum Arthropoda; class Copepoda; order Calanoida; family Temoridae; genus Eurytemora; species Eurytemora carolleeae. Next base: position 6,510 of record NW_019396168.1, read on the forward strand.
ACCTTTCCTGTCCGCAGCTACTCTGCATCCGTCAGTAGTTGACCCCACCCCCTCCCCTAGTCACCTAATTCTAGTCCCCCCTTCGACTAGAAAAGTTGCGACCAATTGATTAAAATGTCCCTCTAGACTTCCCCCTCTTCCGGTCTTTACATTTCCGGCACTTTCGTGACTTATTTCAATGTTTACATAAGCAAAAAGATTTTCACCTTTAGAGTTTAGACCCATGCAAAACATAGATTTCCTGAGGAGGGGAAATATGATAAATTAGAAAAATGTAAAAGTTATAAGGTAGATGTAAATGTAAAAGTTAAGTAGTTTATAAGGTAGATAATTAATTATTTTTCCCCAAAAAACATAATTTTTAAAAAGACCGTTCACTTGTTTGGGTAATTTCATGTTAAACTAAACAGCCTATCAGATGCGAATTGGTATTGGTATTACCTATCAGAGATAATTGCTGATTTATTATTTAGAATTCCAGTGCAAAGGTACAGGGTGTCCCAAAAAACATGGGAATTCAGTGACGAATTCGATATTGTCTTTGTTATGAATTAGCATTGTAATACCTAATTTCAAAAGCAATAATATTATTATTTCTGCTAGAGTTTATTTTATGAAAACGGTAATAGACTGTAAAGATATGTCTATAACGTCTCCGCACGATGAACAGTGAAGACGGACAAGTTTACTCTGGTTGTATACTGCTATTACCTTGTTTTACTAAGTACAACAGTATGCAGTCAAAACATAAACAAACAAATTGTAAACATAGCAGACGAAACTCTTACAGATTACAGCTTTCTCAGTAGGTATCACTATACTAAATCAAAGAATTATTCAAAAAGACGATATCGAATTCGTCACTGAATTCCCATGTTTTTTGGGACACCCTGTACAATGCCTTTGCCTCATACACTAAATTAGACGCTTTTCAGTAACAACAGCCAAAGAAAATTTAAAATTATTATATTTTAATGCCATTATGTGTTAGCTAGTATAAACTAAAATATGAAAACTTTTGATATTTGAGTTTGCAAGAAATTTACGTTTTTCGTTTTAAAACGTTAAAATGTTTATACAAAGACGACGTTCCCTCCGACAATCAATTAATCATCACCCAATTTTGGCTCATAGATTCAACTCCGCGTTCGATATAAATAAGATTTACTAATCTCACTTGTATGATGCATCAGCATTTGTGAATAGTCTGAAATAGCGGGTTTTTTTAATTAAATCAACATGAAATAAATTACAAAACCTGAAAATCAGCAGATCTTAATTGAAATAAGATTGTTTCAGGAAGAGCCATAACAACTCTAACAACCCTCCTCCACATCACCCGCCCCCGCCCCCCTGCCCTCCCAGTCCGAACATAGCTCAGGCCCAGGGCATATTTCAGAATAAATATATGGTGGTGGGGAAACTTGTCAAATACACGGAGTTTTAAAACTATCTAAATAAATAAATGTAATTTATAGGGTTTAAACTGTCCGCCCTACGATCTACACTTCCTAACCTACGCCCCTCAATCAATTGTCTAATTCATTTTTAACTACCCGTAACCCAATTTTGTTTTATTATAAAGGAATTGAGTCTTTGGAACAACATCAAGTATTTAAACCGATCAATATCTTTAGAACTCGATGTTGTAAACCTTTGATATTTCAAACTCAGATTATTTGATCCAACAAAATATCTAAGGTCTGCAACATTTGGTTCCAAAGACATAGTGATTAGAAAATCAGAGTTTGTGGCAAAGACTCAATTTCTTTGCGCAATTTTGTATTTTCAGACCGCGTTCTATTCAGCTTTTTTACAGAAGCAATACAAAAATTCGATGTGTTAAAAAAGTGTTGATTTAAAAATAGAGAGTTACATTTTTTTAATTAAGACATTTACAATTCACTATTACAACAGTTTAATTTAATATTTAATTTTTTTTAATCCATGACTTAGACAAAAAACATCAAATAGTGATAGGAAAAGCTATCATACCTTTGCGCTGAAATTCTAAACGATAATCAGCATTTTTTTTCGGCCCTGGATGTCTTTAAAAAGTAAAAGTAAGACCAATTCCAATCAATCGCTAATATTCTATTTACTTTACCCTGAAATTACCCAAATAAGTGAACGGTCCCTTTAAATATTTTCTGGTTTTCTAAACTGTGGTCAGGAAAAAAGTTTTTATAATCTCTTAAGCTGTAGACTGTAATCCTTTTACAGAGAAAGTATAATCTGTACAAAGAAAAAAAGAGAAAGAGAGAAAAAGAGAGAGAGGGAGAAAGAGTGAAAGAGAAAATAGAGAAAGAGAGAAAGCGAGAAAAAAGAGAAAGAGAGAAAAATGAAAGAGAGAAAGAGAGAAATAGAGAAAAAGAGAAAGAGCGTAAGAGAGAAAAAGAGAGAAAAAGAGACAAAGAGACAAAGAGACAAAGAGACAAAGAGAGAAAGAGAGAAAGGGAGAAAGGTAGCAAGAAAGAAAGAGAGAAAGAGAGAAAGAGAGAAAGAGAGAAAGAAAGAAAGAACGAAAGAAAGAACGAAAGAGAGAAAGACAGCAAGAAAGAAACAGAGAGCAAGAGAGAAAGAGAGAAAATGTGAAAGAAAGAAAGAAAGAAAGAAAGAGAGATAGGGTAGGTTTAAGTTAAGAGATGGAAAATTATAAAAACGTGGGAAACTGTGATAGAAAATCAGCAATCCATTAAAGGTTTGCAATAGTGAATGCAGAAAATAATTCAGTAAATAAATGCAATTCGCTTAACAACAATAATTCTGCTTTATTTAATATTAAAGGGACTGTAAGTGTAATTTCAAGTGAGCCTTCATGGAAAGAGGGCAATATCCGATTTACAACGGTACCTTTAAACCCTTCATGTGCTCTTCGAGTTCAGAGATATGTGTGTGTGTACTTATCGAAACCCGATTGCATTGCATTCAGCTGCGTACAGTGTGCGCTCTGTGCGGTTTAAGGGTACTGTTGTAAATCAGGCATTTACGTTTAGGGTTTAGGTCTTTAGGGTTAAGTTTAAATTATTGCCAACCTATAATCGACCTGTTTAGGGTTAAGTTTAAATTATTTTTGTTGGGTGTTTATAAGCGCATGGTCTAAAATAATCTAAAGATTCTTAAAGTTTTATATTAAGAAAATATTGAAAATTTGTTTTGTTATAAAAGTTTTTTTAGTATTATAGCATCGATACATAAAAAATAATAATTATGATGAAATGGTTGAAAATATGTATTTTTCATTCCTTAATTCAAGTACTTCATCATTGAATTGAATGTAACGTTAAATGATAGACCTTTATAGTGTTATAAAGTATTTCTATTTTGATTTTAAATGGCAAAAATATTATCGAGTTCTTCTGAATTGGATGAAAAGGGCAAAGCAAAAATTTCCCGTCTTAATCACACAATTCGAAAATACTTCTTAGATTAAAATTGTACTGTGAAAATGTATTGCCCCAAATTGAAACTTTTCTGCAATTTTAAAGATAGAAAAACACGAGATTTGAATGGGGAAATTCGGGATTTGCACAGATGAAATTTGGCGAGTTTAGAGTGTCGGTGGCCAGTTGTTTATACTTTTTAGTTGCATTTTAAATAAAAAAGTATACAAATTTAAAGATTGTTGAATTATAGACCAAACCCCGATTGAATTTAGATTTAAGAAACCGATTACGTCTGGCTCTCTGCTGGTGGGAATCTCCAAAATATTATTACACAACAAATGTGAGAATTGATTTTTTTATTTTTCAAATAAGAATTCCGATAAATCCTTGAAAAAGAATTATTCCTGAAAGATCTGAAGTGTACACTGTCAAGTTGAGACCGGATGTTGAAACCTCTGGTGGCAAATCCTGAAATAAAAATGTTAGGAGTAAAATTTAACTTTCTTGTGTCAAAAGCTGAATATTTTAAAAATCCTAAAATATTTACTTTTGTGCCAGGCGAGACACTATTGTAAAAGAAATATTCCTATACTAATACCTTGACTTGTTGGCAGTTGCCTTAAGGAGTTACGCGCGCTTGCCGTGTTGAATTACAAGAAAGAGAGAGTTTAGTATATACTTTAGGGTTTTGTTAGGTTGAGCCACCTTCTGTGCCGAGCGATGTGGCTAGGACAAGCTAGAGGATCGAGCGCCGTGCTAGGACAGACTAGGAGGTCGATCGCGCCGCTGCAAGAGCATGCACTCTCTATGTTTTGTAATTCAACGCAGCATGCGCGTAACTCCTTCGGGCTTTTGTCTTCTGTTTTCTACAGTAATATTTGAATTAAACTACTTTAACTTAAATGTTTCTAATAGAACTTTCATTTTTCATCCGGTGCATGAAATCTGTATTTGATGAATCCGAAACCGGAAATACAAACAAAAAAGTTCGCGGATTTTACAAATAAATTTCGTGGATTTTCAAAATTTAACTAAAACCGAATTTGTGAAATTTTGATTATTCCCCGGGGTCATGTAAGGTCCCACACAAAATTTTGGCCCGATCGGTTCAGCTGTTCTGGCGTTTATTGGATACAAACAAACCAATAAACACCCATGACAATCAAAGTATATATAGATGTAAATATAAAACTGTAGAAAGATAAATTAATATTTTTACTTTTTAGCTAATATGTTCTTCTAATAAAAAGTTAAGAACCCTCGAAGAAAACTTCTCCACTAGTTACACGTCTAAGATCTACTTCAAAGAAATATCAATTCAAAAAAAGGTTTGTACGTCATTTTACTACAAAAATCTCAAAGGAGCTGAACATTTGCTTTGAACTATAATTTTCATGAACATATATATATATAGCCTTGCAAATGTAAACCTATGATGTTTCAAACCTAGGTCTATTAATCTATCAGAATTTATAATTAAATTGAAATATCAAAGGTCAACGACATTAGGTTGCAAGAATAAATACTAAAAAATTAAGTTTGTGGGAAGTGTTTGTCCAGCAAACTCATGTTGTTTTAGTTTTAGTGAACCATGGCAAAATAAATTGAAAAGACGCATTACAGTGAACAATAAGTATGAGAGCTAAGGAGAGGAGGAAAGGGTGCACGTCACGATGAACTTGGATCCATTTAAATTCGAACTGGGCCGACACCTTGTACCGGCCTTAGTGACACACGACAAGTACCGGCCCACCCCTATCCAATGCTGGCTCGGTTTAAACGTTGATGGCGCGGCCAGACATTTTACAGAACCCAGCCTATCTTTGGCCTATTTGACCTACCCACTAGCATATTTTTAGTGTGGTGTGGACCAATATCACTGTTTGCTTTTAGAAAAGGTTTTTAACACATACTGTTGGATTAGATTTTATTTTGCCATCGGTGTTTAAATACAATAAAATCAGTTTCTGAGCTAACCATCTCCCCACTCCCTAGTTCTATTCTCATTAAGCATTATTATATATTACATGTAATATATAACTAGTTACAAAGTGTTCCCTGAAACATCTGGCAGTTAACATACAAAGGAATTGAGTTTTTGTCACAAAATCTTATTATCTTATTCTCATATCTTTGCATTTCAATGTCAGAGACCTTAGATATTTCAAACTATGAATTATTTTAGATCAGAAAATAATAGTTTGAAATATCAAAGATTAACACCATCAGATTGCAAAGATATAGCGATTTGAAAATCAAAATTTGTGGCTTAGACTCAGTTCCTTTAAGCTGTTTTCATTGATCTTGATTTTGAATTATTAATATAAAAAAAATTCCCCCGATCCTGGCATTATCAAAATGAGGTCTGCTTCTTTTAAAATACAGGAGAATTTAGTTCAGAATTTGACAATTTTGTTTTTATTCAATAAATTGAAAAATCAACCAAATTCCTAATATCTCCGATAATTTTGATAGTTAAAAAAATGCATATTACATTTAGACTAGGGGAGCTTTGTTATTATTGTTTTAAGAGCAATACATTTAAAAGTAGGCGACAAATAATGCCGCAAATTATTATGAAGATCAAAGACAATATTCAAGACTTCGCTCAGCTGTCATGTTTTGAGGGACACCCTGTATTTTGCCATTTTCTTTTGTGAAAATACTAAATATATCATGAGATTTCAACCCAGACCTGTTCAGTCTTCGAAATATATATATAAATAGAAATACAATAACATGAAAATATCACTTTTGTGATAAGATAATACAAAGTTTGAAGCCCTTGCCCCTTGGCCTTTAGCATCACATTTAGCCAAGAACCGCCATATCTGATGACTCAAATCTGTGTACTGCAGTAGGCACTAGGCGAAGATCAAAACAAAGAATCCTGGGCAAAACATCATTCATGTGTAATGGTGGGGGAGGGGGGACATTTGAAATGATTAAATAAATGATTTTAAAAAATCAAAAAAAATCTATATCTTCCTAATCATTTTTATTATTTACCTTTTGCCCTAATTTTAGGCTTAACAACTTTTAACGCTCAATCCTTGTCTAGATACCTAATTTTTATCATCCAAAACAAAGTCTATATTTTGACACACTTCCAATTGTTAGGACTTTTGTGTAGCAAATCTCGGGATCACTAGTCTTGATTTCCATTTATATCGAGGCCAAGCGTTCAAGATTAACGATATAATACACAAAAATTCCAAGATCTTCAATAGAATTGAGCCAGTTCGCTGAATTAGCCCCCTCCGGGTTAAATCTGGAACCACCGATTTAAATTTAAAGATTCAAGAGAATTTAAATTGGTGGTTCATGATTTGAACCGGAGGTAGGTAGTTCAGCCGAGCGACCTCTCCAATTCATTAAATTCGGTCCCAGCAGGTCCAATAATGGATATATTACCTGTATAAAGAACCAAGGAGAGTCTGAGGTTAGATTTTGAACCAGTTCTCCTCCCTCTCTCTCCCTCACCTTAACCATGTAAATTAATTTGATGAAATATTTTCTTTAAACCTGAATTTACACAAATGAAGCAAGTTGGGGTCAGTTTATGTTATATGTAACTTTTGTTAATGATAATTTCTCAAATCCAAACTTGGAATACACTGTTAAGTGTTACACCCTTGGATTAATTCGGTTTATTTCAATTTGAATTTAATCCAAACTTGGAATACACTGTTAAGTGTTACACCCTTGGATTAATTCGGTTTATTTCAATTTGAATTTAATCCAAACTTGGAATACACTGTTAAGTGTTACACCCTTGGATTAATTCGGTTTATTTCAATTTGAATTTAATCGCTAATTTTGCAGTAATTCAACAATTTTCATATTTATGAGTTGTCGTGTTATACTTTTTAATTTAAAACGCACCCGCCAACAAAAAAGTATAAGATGTTTAAGTGGTCAAATGGTGATCGAAAGTCAAAGACCGAAAAATCTGAGTGGTTAAAGAATCCTTCCAGCTTTTTTATAGATCGAATTGTCACATGGTCCCTTATTAAAAGGCCAAAAAAGAAATGAAATACTTTAAATTGTTCCGGGTTGTACTAAATGGGTAACCTCTTCAAATATAAATCAGAAAAAAAATTGTTTTTAATTTATACAAATATTCTATATTTGCTTTGCTTGTCTTTCTGTTTGTTTTTAACCGATAAACGTCAAATCGGGCCCACATTTTATATTTATGAACTTTTGAGAATTTAAAAATATTATTAAATCTAGGAACTATTTAAAAAAATACATTTTATACAAAGAAGATGCTCATAGAAAGAACCCCAGTTAAAAGTTGAAATTGAAGATGGGCGTGAAGTACCCTAAAAGCCTGGTCTTCTAAATTGCTGAAATATCGTAGATTTTTATTGATTTTCCGAATTTTTTCACTGCAATTTCTGTGTTCTGTTATAATTATTTCCATTCATTTTATTTAAAATTAAATATTTAAGCATTTTACAACACAAATTAAACGGAAAGGGCAGAAAATGCACTGAACAATAAATAATTGTTAAAAGTAATAACTTTTCTTGGTTAAAATTGATTCATTCAAGACCCTTTTTAAAATCCTAGCTAGCTTCAAACTCAAATGTTCAAAAATATAAACAAAAATATAGGGATTAAAAATTTGTAAAATGAGTTAATAAATGTTTTTTTTTTCATTGTTAAGTGCTTCAACAAATTAGTTTTTTCTACATTAATAAAATGTTTTCTAAGCTCAAGAACTAACTAGGTTTGTTGACGTCTTCTATATTTACTAATTGAATTTTCCTTTCCCACTTCATGTCTAATTATACAATTTTCTTCTTTATATTATTTAATTATGCTACATTTCCATACTTATTAACAAAATAGTACGCTAGCTACTCCTTAAAAGTTTTTAATATCGTCAGACTTTATTGTTTATTGGAATCAAAGAAACGAACGGAAAAATTTACATAAAACATTTTTTAAACAAATATTTTTAACAGTTTTATAAAATTCAAATCATGTAAAGCTATGTACAGCAATGTATGTCGTCAAGTCTGTTTTGGATTCTTAAAACGTTTTGAAATTCAGAATTCACTGAGAGAAGGAGGGTTGTAGAGGGGTTGTAGGTCAGTATAAAAAAGTATCTGAGCTATTTATAGATAGCAGAACTGCTGCTCATGCATGGATTTAGCAGTTTGGCCCTTATTCCTCAGCAAGCTGCGACTTATAATTTGACATAAGATTAAGAAGTAGCTAAACTATCCGTACATAGTTCAACAAATTCCAACTTTTCATCAATTCTGACCAAAGGGACAAAATTTAATTTATAGAGAGAAATAGTCGTCGTCCTATATAACAATATAATGAAGACGACTTTCAATTTAAATTTTGATTTCTACCAAGGTTTCAAACAGAATTTGAGTAACACATAAACATTGGAACAAAGAGAAGCTGTCAAATAAAAGATTCTCTTTGTTTACTTTTAAACTTAAACTTAAATGCCGATTACTGCACATAATCTAGGTTAGCGTAAATTGTTTAAACAATGCCCCGCGGTTTTTATCAATTTTTGAACACAGAGTCAGGTCAAACAATTAAATATATTTTTGCCCTTAACATTAAACTTCTTTTAACATCCCCCCCTCCCCCATGCCATCATTGTCCCTTACCTCTAGGTGGTACACACTATTCTCTTGTACTTGCCCCTCCCCTGTACATGAAACTATAAGAGATGTAAGGGTCTGATTATGCAAATTACACTCTAATGTCCGCTGCTCTGTTCCCATGTTTTTGATATTGTAAATGCATGGCTGCTCCATTGTTCCCAGGGGATTCGAGGACCAACAACTCAGTACTCCGTAGTCTAAATATTATTTTAAATGAAATCAAAACAAACAAAAATAAATTTACTAAAAATGAATTGAGTCTCTTTAACAAACTCTGATTTTCTAATACCTATATTTTTTGCACCTGATGATGATGGTGTAAACCTTTGATATTCAAACTTAAATTTTTTCATCTAACAGAATTCATAGTTTGAAATATCTAAGGTCTACGGCATTGGATTACAAAGAAAATTGCCATTTTATATCTGAAATTTTCATTCCAGGAAATTGGCTTAACATATATAGATTAGAAAATCATAGTTTGTGACAAAGACTCAATTCCTTTGCCTACAATTCTAGGTTTCTAATCCATGTAAAATTGTATTGTGATTTTGTATACCTTTGTATTCTGCGAGGTCAAATATTCAAAATTTAAATATCAAAGGTTTCCACCGTCTAATTGCAAAGATATAGGAATTAGAAAATTCAAGTTATTAGCGAGTAATCAGTCGCTAAGTTTGAAATATTTAAAGTTTACACCTTCAGATTGCAAATATATTGGGATTAGAAAATTTGATGTAATTTCAAAAATTGGTAAAGGAGTCTTTGCAGTCAAATTTTCTAATCCCTTAATCCTTGAAACCTGATGGTGTAAACCTTCAATATTTGATCCAACGTAATTAAAAGTTTGAAATACCAGCGGTCTATGACATTGGGTTGCAAAGATATAGGGGTTAGAAAATCAGAGTTTGTAACAAAACCCAATTCCTATAAATCTGATGAAGTATAATTTATACCTGAGGGTAGGATGGGTTTGTATATAAGAGTACTCTGCTCTCCCTTGAACTCATATTGATCTTGAGGAAGTTTCCCCAACTGAAAACTATTATTAAACGTCCACCAGAAGTTTGTTGGAGAAGGATGAGCATCTACTTGACAGAGGACCTTGAGCACATCCTTGAACCTAGCCTGGAGATCCAGACTACCATTCCTGGCACACACAGGTTTATGTTTTACTACAAGAGATACAGGTTTACTCACAGCATCTCCGACATGGTTGGATACAGTACAGGTATAGTTCCCACCCTGATCCCGTCTTACACCCTGGAGAACTAGATTCATCCCGGACATGATCACGTTCTTACGGGATAGAACGGGGAACCCGTTGAAACTCCAGAGTATCTTGTTCAGTTTAGGGTTGGAGTCTACTCTACACTCCAGGTAGACATCTTGATCCTCTCTAATATTCTCCGGGTTTATATTTGCTCCGAACTGTAAATCTGTCTGTGGAGAATATTGAATGTTGAGTCGGATTTTCTGCTCCACCACTGAGTTTTCAATGAGAGGATTCTGAGCTCTACAAGTTAATATACGTCCGTTGTCTTCTCTAGTAAACTTTATAAAAAGATATGATACAGTTCCGTTTCTTTCATTTGTCTCCGCCGGTCTTTGTAAATACTGGCCGTCCTTCCACCATGATATAGCGGCGGAGGGATAGGAACCCACGGCGGAGCATTTAATATATTGTGTTTTACCAGCATATATATCCTTGGGTAGTTGGGAGATTTCAACCTTACTCGGAGGAAAGTTGATTTCTATTCTTAAACTTCGAACTAGAGAAATACAATACTCAATCTTCAGTTCAGTCTAGTTCAGAGCTGGATATTTTTCAGAATTGGGTGAGGGGGGGGGGGGGTTGATTTTTGATGAATTGGGGCAAAAATGAAAAATTCGACTTTAAAATGAAACTTTAAAAAAAATATACTTTTAAAATGAGGGGAAGGGGAAGAAAAATAATTTTTCAAGAAAAATATACACCCTTGGTCTAGTATACATAGCAAGATATACTTTTATATATGTAAAGGACTTATGTCTCTACCACAAACTCTGATATTCTAGTCCCTATTATCTGAAACCCAATGTCGAGACCATAGATATTTCAGACTATATTCTGCTAGATAAAACATCTAAGGCTTACACCATCAGGTTAATAATTGATTTGTTTGGCAAAGACTCAATTCCTTCAGCTTGTCTGTTTGTTTTGTTTGTTTGTTTCCAATAAACGTCCAAACGACCGAAGAGTCTCAATTTTATTTGTAGTAATTCACATTGAAAGGTTATTGACCAATTGAAATTGAAAATGTTTCCAAAATATTGATTCAGAAGTTTTGGAATTCTATCAATGTAAACAGAAAAATACGCAAAACATTTAGTTTTGCGATGTACAAAGGTAAGATGACGGCTAGAAAAATAGACGCGAAGCGCCCTAAAATGCTAGTAGCAGATTTAAACTTAATATTATCAAAAACAACAGTTGTTAAAAAATTTTAGTGAGGTACGTTGGAACATTTGTTGAGTTATAGGTCAAAAACAAAGTTAAATGCCGATTTGACTGATCCTCTGATAGTTCTTTGTAATTATAAGGGCCATGAGGAATTTTCAAAAAAAAGTTTAATCTGTTTCAGAAGAGAAAGAGGATTTTTTGTTTTAATATTTTGGTATTTATACAGTTTCTCCAAGTATTGATATTTGCCTAGAGGTTGGGTTATATTATTATTGCTAGCAGAACAGGAGAAACTATCCTTTGCTTCCTTCTCTCCAACCTGAGGGATAATCAGCTCATTCCGAACCTGTCCTCCCTTCTCCTCCATGCTTGAATCTATTAGGAGATTGTTCCTGTGCCACAGCAAGGTTGGAGAAGGTTTCCCTCCTTCAGCAATACAGATCAGATGAACTGAGGACCCGGAGTTAACTGGACCAGCGCTGTGACCGACCTCCTGAAAAAAATGACATGAAATTACAAGCCTCGAATTTTCTAATCTCTTTATATTTGCATTCTCTATAAAGGAATTGAGGCTTTGCCACAAACTTAATTTTTCTAATCCCTTTATTTGTGTGACTACATGATGCCAACCTTTGATATTTCAAACTTAGATTATTTGATCTATCAGAATTCATAGTTCGAAATATCTAATGTCTATGACATTGGATTGCAAAGATAGCGAGTATAAAATCAGGGGTTGTGTCAAAGACTCATTTCCTTTATGGTTCTTGTATATTTGCAACCTGGTGTCGTAAAACCTTAGATATTTCAAACCTTTAATCCTAATTGATAGAATAGTTAAGGATTGAAATATCAAAGGCTAACACCATCAGGTTTCGAAGATATAGGGAAATGTAAGTTATAGAGTTTAAGGAGAGTAATCAGTTCCTTGGTTAGATAATATCAACATAAGACTATATAATCTATAATATAAGCTGGCTTCTCCTCACCCCTAGTCATGTAACTTATAGCGATATCCATCCTGTTTCACCATAGTAGACATAGCCTTCCGACCCCGTACATGTAAATTTTAATGTCAAACTCTAATTGGCTGGGCTTTTACATGAAATTTAGCTTATTTTGGCCTGGGCCGACTTTTCAGGGTTAACATACTGCCAAGTGATAGAAACTGACAACATGTTTTGAAATTGTTTTCATAAACAAAATTTTTTTATTCAATTCCGCAATATAAAAATATTATTGCACGGGCTCAATGATTCCCAGAACTTCCCTGATTTAAAATTTGCACAACAATGTTGATTTTCTCTTATTCTTTTGCGTCGTTGTACGCATTGTTTTATTTATTAAGTAGCCAACTATTCTCATAGAAATTCCTAATCGCATTAAATGACATGATTATATGTGTGTGCTTTTCTTAAAATCATGCTTATTAGATTGGATTTCTTTTTCCCAATCGGTAACTCTGGTATCATGACTCCGAGCAAAACAGGACCTGTGGTTCTATGTGCACTATATGTGGTGTAACCGTGAACAATTAGTACAATAATTACATTTTTGTGAACCAACAGCATGCAAATTTTGTTAAGAAAGTTTTGAATACGCAATAAATATATCTATGTAGAGATGTGCGTGTGAATACATTTTATAATAATATATAAATACAAATGTTAAAAGCCTCAGAAGTCAGCGCCATTTTTATTACGAATAAATTTTAAAAGGAACTTCCACAAAGTGTAATTTTCTAATTCTATGTAAAAGAAAATTTTAATTTTCTAGTATTTATTAATACAAAACAGCTAGCAAACTAAGTGTTTAGCAATTAACAGCGTTCCAGTAGATTAATATAGATATGTCCAACCTCCTTCATTAGTCACAGGTTTAAAGGGTACCGTTGTGAATCAGGGATCTGCTCCTTTTTAAATGGAAGATCACTTGAAACTACACATACAGTCCCTTTAACATGTTATCTTCATTGCACCCTATGCGGTATCATAAACTTTTACGGAGCTTCTTATACTAAACTTTATGATAAAATAAATGTTTGAAAGTGATGATAAATCTGAAGATTTGCATAAAGATAACTTTTACGTATATTCTTCATTTTAAACCTCTCAAGCCAGGATTTAACGCAATATTTTAAACACAATTTTCTTTAAAGAAAATATATATTTTTTTCTTTTAAGGCATTGTCAACTGAATATTGGTATAATGAATAAAGCAAAATATTGAATGAGAACGTAGCATGGAAATTAGAGATGGGAATTGTTTTTGTTTAAAAACTAAATCATAAAAAACGGACGCGTCCATCTCTAATGTGTAATGGAGATGTCAAATGTATCATTAGAACGTTTTGTAATTTTACTGCCTCTGACCAACAATATCGACCCATGATTCCCCCCACAGAGGGACGTTAAGTTACTTTACATTCCTTGGGACAATTAAGTAAAAGAACGACCCGCTCTGCAAAGTTTTCGAGAAAAAATTCGCGCATTTTGATCTCAGAAGACGATAAAATTGTGTACAACAACTTTCTTGGGAAACTGAAAATTTTACTTAACCGCGGTTTCCCTCTACACATTTTGCCAACAAATTATCCCTCGCTGCGCTTTGGATGTTTAATAAGCAAAAAATTGGTCTTGGAACCCTTGGAAAATAAAAATTCCCCTAACTTCCCTGTAAAGTAGTTGTAAATAATTATTGCCAACTTTTCTTTATTTTAATTGTTTCATTGGATCATATATCTAAATTTTGTCAAAAGGAATTGAGTCTTTGTAACAAACTCAAATTTTCCAATCCTAATATCTTTGTAAGCTAATGGTTTAAACCTTTGTTATTTCAAACTTAGATTATTTGATCCAACATAATTCATTGTTTGAAATGTCTAAGGTTTACAACGTTGGGTTGCAAAGATAAAGGGATTGGAAAATCAGAGTTTGTTACAAAGACTCAATTGCTTTGAGCTTACTCAAACTAGATAAGAATTAATCTCAATCTTACACAGATCTGCGGGTTTATTTAATTCCTCTTCGATATCTTGTAGTGGTCATATCCTGCAGGGATATCTTTAATTTAGGGATTAGAAGGATTCAGTTCTCAAGATTAACGACACTCTAACAACAAATCTTTTTAAAAATATTGAGGATAAAAAATAATGTGTTTTTGACAAATTTCCTCATTTTGCATATTTTAGATAAATGCACTCAATCTAATCGAGGTTTACCAGGGTGTCCCAAAAAAAATGAAAATTTAGTAAAAATTTCGACATCGTCTTAATAAATGAGTTTTGATTAAGGTGCCTCCTAGGAAAGCTGTACTCATAGAGAATAGAATATATTAGAGAGGAATTAAAAGTATCTCTCGGTATGAACTTTTTCAGTCCCTTTCAGCCTGAAAGGGAGTTCAAAGTGTACAAATCATGTAAATGTTCACAAATTATATGCAGTAGAGTACATTAATACAGTATGTTCCCTAGANACACATCATAACAGTTTACTCTACAATATACACTAGCAGACATAACTTTATCATTTCAGACACATCATAACAGTTTACTCTACAATATACACTAGCAGACATAACTTTATCATTTCAGACACATCATAACAGTTTACTCTACAATATACACTAGCAGACATAACTTTATCATTTCAGACACATCATAACAGTTTACTCTACAATATACACTAGCAGACATAACTTTATCATTTCTTCTATAATTCTTAAAATAGACGATCTTATAACAGTCATACATCTATGATTAAGTTATTTTGTGAATTTCCTTTTCAAGAATACATTTTGCATTCAAATTTTATATTCCTTTCTTTTTTTTACCAATAAACCAATTCTGTGCAAATAGGACTATATCTGTCTTTTTTATTGTTTTCAAAAATTTAATTAAATTCCACCAAATGCAAACTTGTTGGGCCTTCTTTAAGATTTTCAAAGTTTAAATTCATATTTTTAATAAATTGTTTAAAATATAAAAGTTTGTTCTTACTTTTTTTCTTTTTTTCTTTAATCTATAAATTTTTCTATCGTGTTTTTACTTATACCTTGACCTTATTGCTACTGACCACTCCTCTGTCCATATATGATACTAATTTTCAAAATAATTTATACTTTTTGTAAAGCCCTTGACCGGACTTATTTTCAATAATATGCCTTTTTTGTTGCTAGTTTGCAAAAGTGCAAATATTTATTGCGAAATCCAGTTATTTAGCAAGAAAAGCGAAAAACAAAAATTTTCCCAAATCTAACCAACACATTTTATAAAGCCCTTGATCCAGCGAATTTAGATATCCTGATACATAGGCAAGATTTCTAAAACCTACATTTTTGGAAGAAAAACATAAAACTGTACGAATTCTTCTTAAGGGATTTCCAAAGATCTATAAAATGTTTAAATCCAATGACTCGAAGTGAGTCCATATATAATTATTTTCTGGTATAATTAAAATCTGAAGTGAGTGTCCAAATTTCCATAACTCACCCTCCCCCCCCCCCCTACTGTTTTTTTTCTATTTACTTTTATCCTTCCTTCTTTGACGAATTACTTTGAAGTTATTACTCTCAACTTTTCTTTTGGTTTTCAGTACCAACGTTTTTGTTCTTTTTTATTCTGAATGATGACTTTTTTCTTTCCTATTTCTAATTATTAGTTCTCCCAAAACTTTATGAACAACTATTAACATGATATTATTGGCAGGTTTAAGTTTGTTAGTTGCATGCTTACCAGTTTTTAGGGAAATCAAAGTAGAAGAAAATAAGCAATAGTTAAAAAAATTCGGATCTATCTGGTTCTAACTTTAAACTTTTACTTTTCTTCAAAATTGAGAAACCTTTTCCGTTCTTAGATTATTGAATGAGAGCATGAATTATTTAGAAGATTCTATAACTGGTTATTTCTGTAATCTTTGTGTCTCATGAAAATTTCTCAAGTCCCCCCCCCCCCCTGCAATGACAATTTGTAAACGTAAACGCAGCTACAGCGCTCGGGCCCCAATGTCTGTCCTAACCATGAGCGCTTTGCCCAGAAATTGCCATATCTAAAGTAATTGTTAATTTTTTGTTAAGGGAAGGTGAATCCATCAATATAATTGAATAAAACTACATATTCTGTATAGAACTGACAAATAGTTTGAAAAGAAGCCCAATGCCTACCTCAAACTAAAAATTTACAACCTGATGGTGTAACCTTTCACATTTAGATATTTAATTAACTTATTTATGTGAATTAACAAAATTCGTAGTTAAAAACATTAAAAGTCTAAAACTTCACATTGCAAAGATTTAACGGTTTGAAAATAAATAAGAATTTGAGGCGAGTGTTCAATTCCTTGAGAGGGTAGGAGGAATAATACCTGAGAATCATGGTATATGGTAAGACTGGATGGATCTTCTACTAAACTAAGCTGTAGGATACGGTTCCTAGTCTGAGCATGCTTAAAGTCAACCCGACACCTAAAACATGAATTGCTAATCAGAAAAAAGTAAAATATTTAAAATAACAATAAATATTTACTAGGAATAAAAATGTAAACAAAATATTTTCAATGAGAAGATAATTGAAAGAAAACTAATTTTATTCGAAAACAGCTTCTGTAAATCAGATTAAAGGAGGTTTCAACAATGTGATTCAGAAACCATCGTCGTAATGTTTAAGTAATCCTAAATTTTATAATAGGGGCATGCAAGGATAACGTTGTTTATCTGGCTTAAAAATGTGGAGTTCTCACAATTTCTCAGTTGTTTCTGAAGAAAGAAATGCGCGAGTCAATTTTGTAGAAAACCCACAAATAAAAAAAATTTTTCTCATTAACAAAAACGTGATTATTTAATCCATACTTGATCTGGCAAAGCTTTTCAAGGGTAATTGTTGTTAATTGAAAATGCGACTCTTCTAATCGAGGGCGACTTAAAAATACGTTTACAATCCCTCGAGGCTTTAATTTTAAATCTTCTGTTTGATAATTGCTACCTCGCACATTATCCAAACATTTGAACAATCCCTTTAAAGAAAGAATGGGATATTGTCGTGACAAGCAAAAAAGTTACAAAATTATTTTAGAAGTGAGGTCAAAGCAAAATTGGAAAATTCTTGCCAAAAATAAAGCCGATAGAAAAGTTAAAAGTTTTGTCTGAAAGTTTTACAATAAACGGTTAAAATTCTTGACAAAAAGCATCAATTTTTAATCAATTTTTAATTAGAAAAAGTGTTCTGCACGGTCACGCTTTAAAGTAGTGTAGACGTAATTATAAATGGCTCTTTATTTATAGAGTGGCATGTCTGATTTACAACGGCACACTTTATAGCTTTGTTGGCTCATCATCACTCCTGAGTTCATTAGCGCATGATCCAATCACGGTTCAGTCATGTGTTTGTTGTCAATTCTGAACCAATATTGTGGTAACATCTATCTTTCTCCATTCAGAGTTATGAATCGACGCTATAATTAAATGGAAATATTTACTTTTACTGAGATTATAGTGTCATAATTAAAGACTATATTTGTATTTAATTCTTTTAAAACATTATTATTTTCGATTGTTGGGTTCTCTACTAAGGTTAAGTGGCCGGCCATATCTGTTTAAGATTCTATTCTGGGAAATTATTAGAATTAACCACTTTTTATGCTAAATAACCGACCCTTTCTTCCATATTACTGATCAGAGAAAACCGTAAAGGTAATTTCTCTCTGACGCACAAAGGTACCCTTGAAACCTTTAGACATCGTAGTTTTTCAGGCTCGAAAAGTTGTTATTTTTGATAATTTTTTCTATTGCTTCGTATGAGAAGTGCGTAAGTCACTTTTACAGGGAACCCTTTAATGAAAAAAAAAATAGTTTAAATAAACACAAACATGGATATCTGATTCATACTTGATCAATCAAAGCTTTTAAGGGTACCGTTGTGATTCGAGCATTGCGATCTTTCCATGAAGGGTCAATTAAAGTAATGCCTAGAGTTCCTTTAAATTTAAAAGGTCAATAAAAGTTATGCCTAGAGTTCCTTTAAATTTAAAAGGTCAATTAAAGTTATGCCTACAGTCCCTTTAAATTTAAAAGGTCAATTAAAGTTATGCCTACAGTCCCTTTAAATCTAAAAGGTCAATAAAAGTTATGCCTACAGTCCCTTTAAATTCAAAAGGTCAATAAAAGTTATGCCTACAGTCCCTTTAAATTTAAAAGGTCAATTAAAGTTATGCTTACAGTCCCTTTGAATTTAAAAGGTCAATTAAAGTTATGCTTACAGTCCCTTTAAATTTAAAAGGTCAATTAAAGGTATGCCTAGAGTCCCTTTAAATTTAAAAGGTCAATAAAAGTTATGCCTAGAGTCCCTTTAAATTTAAAAGGTCAATTAAAGTTATGCCTACAGTCCCTTTAAATTTAAAAGGTCAATAAAAGTTATGCCTACAGTTCCTTTAAATTTAAAAGGTCAATTAAAGTTATACAGTCCCTTTAAATTTAAAAGGTCAAAAAAAGTTATGCCTACAGTCCCTTTAAATTTAAAAGGTCAATTAAAGTTATGCCTACAGTCCCTTTAAATTTAAAAGGTCAATAAAAGTTATGCCTAAAGTCACTTTCAAACATGTTTTTTTTCTAAAACCTAATTTTTTAGTTTTTTCCCATGATTGTTAAAAGAAACGTATATGGTTAAAATTATTGACATTTTAAATATGACTGATTGGTTATTATTAACTTTTTGTATAATTTTTATTTGGTTCTATTTGAGTTTAATATTTAATCACATATATCCTACAGTAGCTATAGTAGGCCTTTCATCTTTTAAATTCTAACGTTAGCAAATATTGCTTAGAATAATAAAGTATCTTTGCATATAAACATAGATCTAAAAGTACAAAAAGAAATCATGTTTATGTTCACCATCAGGATTTAAAGAAATGATTTAGAAAATTTAAGTTTAATAATTGTTAATACATTTCTAGAAGAGAAAAGACAAAATCTAAAATGGTTTAATTAAATAATTTTAGTTTATTTCTTCAAGAGAAAACTAAATCTGTAATGTTTTTACCTGCACTAATAACACAACATGATTCTCAATCAATCAATAATAAGACTAATAAAGTTTAATCCCCTGAAAGTTATCCTATTCCTGTCAAATTCAGCAGAATTCTGAACCGAATATCATCAAATCACTTTCCAAACTTTTCGCAAGTTTACCCCAAACAAACAAACAATTAATCTTGGTAAACAACTCAACAAACAAATTTAGCAGTATTTAAATCAAATGAAAATATAAATAGAACCAAAGAAAACAGTAATTCTAATATTTCTGGAAAATAATTATATGGATTGTTTATACAGAGTGTACTATAATACAATTAGTTTTATTCTCTTATTATTTAAAAAAAAATCTAGACAGGGTTTTGATTTTTTTGTCGCGTTTTCTATCGATCGCGATTGTGTATTTCAATCTTCAAACGATTCTGAAAAAAAAATTCCAATGAATAACAGCAAAAAAAAGAAAAGATGAATGAACGAAAAAATCCGCAAAAGAAAAAACAAAGTAAGAAACACCAGAATTAGAGAAAGTGAAGAGAAAAAATGGGAACACAAGAAAAATACAAGAAAACAAAAATAAAGGGGAGGCAAAAAAGAGGATCAAAACATAAAGAAAAATAAAAGACAAAAAAAACAACAAATGTAAGCACAAGAGAAAAGGAGAAAACAAGGGAAAGGTAAAAGAATCAAACGTACAGGGAAAACATAAACCTACAGACAGTGTGAACCATAAAACTCTGGAATATGAACTAGGAAGACGACATTGGTTCTGAATACAGTATACATAGTAAATTTGCTGTGTTTGATCAACTTGATGTTAACAGTAACTATTCCATAGTTTTATGAATCCCAATGTATAAAGATTTGTTTAATAATAAAATCTGACCTGTATATCCCTGTATCCTGAATCTGTACTCCAGACACATGAAGATACGCAGGCTCAGTGTCAGTTATAAAATCAGCTCTAGAATATTTTATTTGGTATAGGTATTGGTATTGGTTTTGGTATTGACAATGGTTTTTGTAATGGAATAGGTATTGGTATTGGTATTGGTATTGGTATTGGTATTGGTATTGGTATTGGTATTGGTATTGGTATTGGTATTGGTATTGGTATTGGTATTGGTATTGGTATTGGTATTGGTATTGGTATTGGTATTGGTATAGTATTGGTATTGGTATTGGTATTGGTATTGGTATTGGTATTGGTATTGGTATTGGTATTGGTATTGGTATTGGTATTGGTATAGGTATTGGTATTGGTATTGGTATTGGTATTGGTATTACTATTGCTATTGCTATTGCTATTGGTCTTGGTATTCATTTCACATTATTTATCTTTCTGATCGAACATTTTTGTTTATTTATAATAATATTGTAAAGAAAAAATGAAAAGAAAATCCAAACTTTTGTTGTTTTTATTTATTCGAGTTTGTGGATAGTTTAAATTGTATAATATTGAAATAAAGGATGTATACTACACTCTAACTAGACTCAATTATTTATATATTTTATATACAACAGCAACCAAGGGGGGGGGTCCAGGGGAGGGTCCTTGCATATACAAGATATTACAGGATTAAAAATGTAAATCAAAAAAACTATTTTGTCCAGGGTAAAAGAGTACTACCAGAAAAGTTTGCTGACTGGACTAAATCGCAGTTAAATTTTGTTGGTTATTAATGTTTATTCTTTTAAAAATCGCTGTTTTAGAGAAGAAGACAACATTTAAACCTTAAATTTTACCTCCACATACCCCCTTGCACAATTTACATTTACGTTTGTCTTTTATACCTTTAAAAGGTTAGAAGAAACAAAAGCTTCAAACTTTTAGAAATATCATGGCATTTTAAACAAAATGAAATCATAAATGCAGTCATAATAAGAAAAACTCGGAATTGGTATATGTTTAATCAGACGACTATACAATATAATTTTACAAATATGATAAATGAAGCGATATTAACAAAATAGCCGTAGCCCTGCCCATTCAAAACTGTGGTCTGCCTTTATTGTGCGTTTAAAATTACCAGAGATATATATGTAAAGTCGTCTGATAAACTGTCCATTAATTCCGGGTCTTTCTGGTTATGACTGCAAATTTTTAAATTTGACTTTTCTAATCCCTGTATATTGGCAAAGTTTGAAATATTAAAGGTTAAAACTATCTGGTTGCAAAGATAAAGGGATCAAATAATCAGAGTTTGTGGCAAGAACTCAATTCCTTTGTTTATGATTTAAATCAACAATTTAAAAGAGCTGAGCTCTTGCCGCAAACTCTGATTTTCTTACCCGGCTTTAATATTTCAAACTATGAATTCTATCAGGACAACAAGTTTGAAATAACAAAGGTTTGGGAAATAGGGTTCTAAAGATAGGTTTGAATAGGGGTTTGTGAGAAAACTCCTTTCTCTAATAAACTTAAAACAATGACTCTTTAAATCTCAACTCTGTCAATAATAACCTTCTTGCTTATTTTTAATTAATGAATCCAGTCCTCACACTCTTTTCAGCATTAACTGTTTTAACTTTGTTAAATAATAAAGTTGCGAAAAAACGAATTGTGAATATTTTCGCTTCGAATTTTGAAATTCCGCTGTTATTCTGTTACTAAGATTATAACAAGAATTTTAACTTCATTTTTACTTACTTTAAAGCAAATATTTTATCAAACCTTAGGTGGGGAGGGGGGGG
>NW_019396168.1:28888-56060 GCF_000591075.1 Eurytemora carolleeae
CCCCCCCCCCCACATCCCTTTAATCAACTCCGCAAACATACATTTGCAAAAAAAAATACTGAAAGGGTCTGTTGTCGTGTTGAAAAAAAGACGAGTTTTTCACAGTTTAAAAAAGTAAAAAGGGTGCTGCTGCGAATCAAACATGAACGGTCCCTTAAAATAACAACGACATTTCATTTTAAAGAAAACCCTTTACTATTTTAATCTATTCTTTTATTGTAAATTTTCCTCAAAATTAAATCATTATTTTTAGATTCATTCCTTAAATACAAATGTTGGAAAGGAGTTGAGTCTTTGCATCAAACTCTGATTTGCTGATCCTATGTCTTTCCAAACCAATGTCGGAGACCTCAGATATTTCAAACAATCAATTCTGTTAAATCAAATAATCTAAGTTGAAATATCAAAAGTTTATACTCAATTTCTTTATGCATTTTTCAATTACCTATCTGTAACTTTTGTAGCAAAAGTGAGTGATATATTCGTAATATTAGTATTTATATAGTCCTAAAGCCGCAGGGCCCATATTTGCCTGCCAACCTTAAAGGGAATGGTCTCTTAATTTCAAGTCAACCCACAGTAAACAAAAAGATAACATGTCTGATTTACAACGGTACCCGTTTAATCAATAAGGATATTCGTGTAAATACGTAGTCTTAACAATATTTAAGAGGGTACTGTTGTTAATCGAAATCGCATCTACACTATAGCTCTTTTAAGTTTCGCGTTTAAAAAAAAATAACTTTAAAAATAATTTACAAAATGAATGAAAATGCAAATAAACTCACAGACTGTCGGTGTTAGTTAATTGAAATTAACTATGATATAATAGATAAAAATAGCACAGTCTGTATAGATTTAATTTCTTCAACCACTCATATTTACACCTGGTTTAAATTTTTGTTTAACTTTTATATACACTGAAAAGTACCCCCCCTCCATTTAATAATTAGGACTCTAGACAAATTTCTCATTTTCTCATTATTTTGAAGGTTAAAATTTACCCACATTTTGGTAATCCCAGTAGTTTTCGATGTTAAATGCCATTGCTATTTATTATCATGTAGATAATATATATATGTCATTGCAAGTAATTATCATGTAGATAATATATTTATGTCATCTTTTGCCTCGGCCTTGTTTATGGTTTATGTACAGTACGTACAGTAACGGTATGGTTTTTAATAATCTAAATTTTTCAGTAAAACTATGATATACCAACATACGTCAGATGTATGATTCTTAAGTTACCTTAAAGTTAAAAGGCTTCTATAAACAAAAAAGCAATTATAAACATTGATAGAATGTCAAAATTTACCAAAATGTTTAGAAATTTCCAAAAATAAAATAAAAATGAAAATAAAATGGACTTTATTTCTAGTTCAGCTTTGTCATTATAAGCTTATTATAATAATCAGTACATCAAGACAAATTCGAAAACATATCTTAAATTACCTACAAAACGCTTTTATTTAAAAGAGAGTTTTCGCGAAAAATGAAAGGAGGTATACGCTCAAGGGGAAAAATGAAAGGAGGTATACGCTCAAGGGGAAAAATGAAAGGAGGTATACGCTCAAGGGGAAAAATTATCGATGCTGATCACTACTAATCTTACTTCTATATGTTGCGTCTATAAAGAGAAAATTGTTGAAAACGAATCTTACCGAAGAACGTAGCGTCCATTCAAATTCAGGAAGTTGCAACTTACGACTCGGATCTTATTTTATCGAATTTCCCCAAAATTTTTAGAAAATCTGAGAAAATGATTACTAATAAAAAATGCCAAGATTTTCTCTTCAGTTTAACTCACCCCAACAGATTATTCACATATATTTCCTTTTCTGTCTGTTTGTCTGTACGTTTTCCATGAATGCCAAATTGTGAACAGAAAAATATTTATCATTTTATAGCATTTTAATTAACGAAAGTGATGTATTTCATTCAAACTAATTCTCTTGTTTTCGTGATAAATTAACTCTAAAATTCTTAATTATGCCGATTGATTGAATTCAATTCTGATTTAAACTGCATTGTATTTTTTTCGTGCTCACTCATTTTTTATATAAATTTAATTATTATAACTTTTAAATTGAGATTAATCTAACTAAGTTAACTCTGTATGCAGTTTGCAGCTGGAAACTAGATTTTCATATTTTAACTCTGATAAATATAAATAGGATAAAGTAAATGGGGTCTTCAGGCAAACCATTTTTTTACATCTTGCAATTTTTCTTCTTGAGTTTAATTCCTAGCATCGTATGTGTAGATTGGTTCTGCGTAGTCTTCCCTGTACCATAGGACAGTTGATACTTCACCCTTTTATATAGGAATACAAATAGTTCTTAGATATAGGACAGGTGATACTTCACCCTTCATATACAGTAATACAAATAATAATTAGATAGAGGACAGTTGATACTTCACCCTTCATATACAGGAATACAAATAGTAATTAGATATAGGACAGTTGATACTTCACCCTTCATATAAAGGAATACAAATAGTAATTAGATATAGGACAGTTGATAATTCACCCTTTATATACAGGAATACAAATATAGTAATTAGATATAGGACAGTTGATACTTCACCCTTTATATACAGGAATACAAATATAGTAATTAGATATAGGACAGTTGATACTTCCCCCTTCATATACAGGAATACAAATATAGTAATTAGATATAGGACAGTTGATACTTCACCCTTTATATACAGGAATACAAATATAGTAATTAGATATAGGACAGTTGATACTTCCCCCTTCATATACAGGAATACAAATAGTAATTAGATATAGGACAGTTGATACTTCACCCTTTATATACAGGAATACAAATAGTAATTAGATATAGGACAGTTGATACTTCACCCTTAATATACAGGAATACAAATATAGTAATTAGATATAGGACAGTTGATACTTCACCCTTCATATACAGAAATTCAAATAATTATTAGATAAAGGACAGTTGATACTTCACCCTTTATATACAGGAATACAAATAGTAATTAGATATAGGACAGTTGATATAGGAATACGAGAAATTATGGTGCTACGATACATGAATACGAGTAATTATGGTGCTAAGATACAAGAATACGAGTAATTATGGTGCCAAGATACAGGAATACGAGTAATTATGGTGCTAAAATACAGGAATACGAGTAATTATAGTGCTAAGAACTAATAAAAACAAACTAATATGTGGTAAAATTTCTTTGCGATAATTGTAACACTTTTTGTTTCCTTAAATTTTCAATCACAGAATACATATTTAGATTTTAAAAAGTAATTATGGTGCTAAGATACAGAAAAACGAGTTTTTATGATTCTAAGACACAGGAATACAAGTAATTATGGTGATAAGATACAGGAATACGAGTAATTATGGTTGCTGAAATACAGGAATACTAGAAATTATGGTGCTAAGATACAGGAATACGAGTAATTATGGCTGCTGTGATACAGGAATGCGAGTAAATATGGTGGTGAGATACAGGAATACGAGTAATTTTGTTGCTGAAACATAGGAATACTAGAAATTATGGTGCTAAGATACTGTCATACGAGTAATGTCACGAGTAATGTTGTACCAACAATCATTACTCTAGATACAGATTTATACAATAAATTTTGAACACTGAACATAAAAGAAAACTTAGATTTGACAAGATATCTTTTCTATATATTCAACAGAATTGAATCCTGGTAGAATCAAGTTTATACAACAAAGTTATCCAAACTCAAAGAAGGGTTTATATACAAGGCAACTCAATATCAGGCTGGATGATAGATGTTTTATATATGCTGGTAGGGGAGGGGGGGGGAGGGTCATGTGCTAGGGCGACAATATAAGTTCAAGAATCTAAAGAACATTTTGACGTAATAGCACCTCTAAAGTAAATGGGGGGATGGAACCGGTCTTTGACTAAGAACACCTAGAACGGAACGGAACGGGATGATCGTTCTTCGACTAAGAACGAAATGGAATGGGACAGGAATTGGGAAAAAAAGGAAGGAGAACAGAACAATTTAGCTTAAGGTCCTTGTTCTAGAACGGAACGGAACGGTTTTTAAAAAATCGGAACGTGTCCAGCACTAGGTTCAGGGCAGCTTTAAAGAGATACATTTTTGGATAAAAAGGAGGGATATTTTGAAAATAATTTTTCTCAGACAAAGGTTATAAAAGAGTACCATTGTGAATCGGGTATATAACTCTCTACACGGAGAATCATTTGAAACAACGTCGACAATTTTTTTAGAAAAAGTTAAAGAAAAATTGGATCTTTAAAATAAAATCTAAATAATATAATCTTTTTCTTATGACTTCTTTCAATATTCATAAAATGAAAATTACAAAAACAATAATAATGGGATAAAAAGAATGAGTTAAAAAAGACAGGACGGTTTGGATTTATAACGAAGAATTTAAATCTAAAAAAATAAATCATTGTTAAAAGAGAAATTAAGAAGAGCGTTTATTAAATGTAAAATATTTGTATTCTGTATTCTGTATATCCCTGTATTTGACAAAACAGTCTAGCTGTATTTCCAGGTACAGCCCAGGCAGTCTCATTGGGAGACCCGGATCCAGGCAGAGAGAACTCATTCGTCCCTCCAGCCAGGATCAGTACCAGGAGAATATCAATCAACCCCGTCTTGGATATTTTCATCCTGTCTCCTGACATATTATCCTTGAGAAACTAGTAAAGTTTGATGATCCATCAATTCTATATTTCTCCTTAATTCATCTTATGTATTCCTAAACCCCAGTGGACACTCCTTATCATTTATTCATTTATTAATTTGTCTCATTTAGAAATCTTGTTCTGGAAGTACTTCTATCATCCTCATCATCAATTATACACAAGATCTTGAAGAACACACCTGAAATTATAAATTCAGAATTAATTTAGTATCTTAAGGGACTATTGACGGAATTTGAAAGGGGTATGTTCAACTCACAACGAAAACCTTGAAACCTTTCCCTTCTAACAATTCCAATAGTAGCTCTTTTTCAGGTTTTTTTTTCAGGTTCACGACAGGTTCAGTTAAATTAGAATTAATTTACAGTGTTTTTGCAGGTTTGATATAAATCTAAATAAATGAAATGTTTGTGGGATTTTATTAAAATAAATTTGATTCTTTGCGATTCTGATAAAACACATTTTTTGCAACATGCACTAATATCGAATTAATTTTTTTTACAATTTATTAAAACTGAATATTAACTAAGAGTTGAGCATTTTTACAAGTTTTAAATATCAAAAGTTTACACCGTCAGATTATAGAAAATTTGATTTGGTGGCGAAGACACAATTACTTTGTAAAATTTAAAATTATTTTTACGCAGAACAAATAATCAAAAAATAACGGTTCAGCTATTAGCTGAAGAAAAGGAGTGACTGGCAATGCATGGCAAATGAACTGAGAATGTAGTATTGTGGAAAAACTGAGGAGATTTGGCTCGGTGGAGATCATAACAGAATTGAGTCTTTGCCACAAACTTTGATTTTCTAATACCTATTCTGTTAAATAAATAAAACAAGTTTGAAATAGAAAAGTTCTTACTATCAGGATGCAAAAATATAGGGATATGGAAATTTTAGTTTGCGGCAAAGAATGAAAACAAACACATTGTTGTTAAGTGAGTATTGTATCTAAACTATTTTCAAAATTAGAAACAAATATTAAAAAGTGTTAAGGAAGGGTTGTAAACAAATTCTAAAACATTGCATGCAACATTTAAGATTATATCTGCAGATAAACGATGTAGAAATCCAGGAGAACAACTTCATTTATCAGAGAAATAGGAACATCTCTCACCAAAATATTAAAACCAAAGTGAAGAGATGTGAACATATTCACTTTGATTTGCGGCACAAAAGTGAATATGTTAGGGTGGGCCCACGTGGACTTAACCACGGTTCTGTCAATATTTCAGAAAGCTCAGACTTATGATCACAATTTGACCCGTTAAACATATTTTCTATCACAATTTGACCCGTTAAACATATTTTTTTGCCTTTTTTCTTAAATACATTATGTCGGCATATGCATTTGAATGAAATAGTATATAATAAACAAATTAGTATAATAATAAAAAATAAGTTAAAAGATTTTTGAGTTATAGACCAACACACTTACTTTACTGTGAGTTATGACTTATTAGGACAGCTAAAAATGTTGTCGTTTATTAACAAAAAATTCGCAGAGCGGGGAGGATGTTATTATACTCATATATTACGCATTTTACTATTACGTCTATTTACTTTACGCAATAATAGGTTTTTAGTTTGCCACGAGTTTTCTCGACCAGTTTAGCCTCAAAACATCCTTCGCTCTCTTTCGGATGTTTTGTAGGCAAAATTGGTCTTTGGAACCCTTAGTAAGTTAAATTCTCTGTAAAATGGTTGTAAATAACTATAAAAGTTAAGTTCATTTTTGTAGATGTTTTGCTTACTGATTTTGTATTAAATTCATTTTCTAAAATAATTTACATATATATTAGAGAAAATATATTCAACATTAAAACAATATCTTTTGTTTTTAAATGCAAGATTGCGAGGTGTATGTCACAGTTTAAAAGTGAAAGGGACTATTAAAATCATCTTTTCGTTTCTAAAGGAATTGAGTCTTTGCCACAAACTCGGATTTTCTAATCCCGATATCTTTACAATACAATGTCGTAGACCTTAGATATTTTAAACCATGAATTCTGTTAGATTAAAAAATCTAAGTTTAAAATATTAAAGGTGTAAACCATCCGGTCGCACATATATAGGGATTAGAAAATTTGAGTTTGTGGCAAAAACTCAATTCCTTTCACTTTTTAGAAGATGACCTTAAATAGCTTAGACATTTAGAAAAAGTGAATGCACGGCCACTCTTACTATGTTTAAAGTTAAATTGGCACTTCCAAGTTTAGTTTTATAACACCTAACATTTAAAGAAACTCTAGACATAATTTCAAGTGAGCTTCCATTTAATTATAGATAAGCATTTCCCAATTACGGTGATACCCTTAAAACCCAGTGGCTGATCAAGAATGATTAAGATATCCTTATTCGTCTATTAACACAATTTACTTTTACGATTGAATAAGCACCAGATATAACATTGACACATTGACAGAGTGATATTTCTGATTGACATCGCATTCCCTGAAAACATAAAACCTTAGTCTGACATAGACATGGACATTTCTTGCTGTAAAAACAATAGAAAATTAACAGAATTAAACACTTTTATATGTAGAAAAACGTGGTTGTAGTTATGAATTTTGTCAGATTAATGATTCAAGGATACCGTTGTGAATCAGGCATACCCAGATAGAATTACAAGGACAGTCCCTTTCAGAAATAGATTTAATTGTATCATAATGAAGTTTTCAAAAAGTGTGAACAACCATCTTTAATCTTACCCATGGGATCTGAGCATCAGCTGAGTTTTAAACATTCTACAGAACCATCTTTAATCTTACCCATGGGATCTGAGCATCAGCTGAGTTTTAAACATTCTACAGAACCATCTTTAATCTTACCCATGGGATCTGGGCTTCAGCTGAGTTTTAAACATTCTACAGAACTATTTTTAATCAGCTGAGTTTTAAACATTCTACAGAACTATTTTTAGAAATGTAGCAAAGTAAGGGGATACATTAGAAACCCGTGAAAATAGGATCAGGACATTTTGATTACCTCAAAGAATTTAGACACTTTATTTAAAATGAACATGGTACGAAAGTAGGGCTTTAGACGTGTGGAGAAAGTAAAAAAAGTTCAAAAAGAAACTCTATCTAAAATCCCCAACGTCATTTTCGGACAAGACTTAAATTTGTTTTCTTTTTGAAAGTAGCTTTGTTCATCCAATTTAGAGTAGAATCATGTTTTAGACAACGGAAAATAATAAAAGCAAATTGAAATCGTAATTTTTTAAAAACTGTTTATGGTTTATAAATTATTGCCCAAATTTACTCTACATATTTAAAAAATTTTGACTGATACATTTTGCACAGTTATTTCATTTGAGCCATATTCCAATATGGTGTTTTCTAAAGAAGCCAAGATAACTGAATTTACGCATTTTTTGGTATTCGAATTATAAATTATCATTATATGCAACAGGATGTTCATATTTCAATTACTCAAATTTTTTTTACAGATTGGAAAAATTCCGAACAATAACAAAGTTACAGGAATTTGAAAATTGGCAAGATTGTAAGGACACCCTGTATATGTATAAAAAAATTAAGTTGAATAAAGTCAACCATATTCGAATAAATTTATAAAAGTCGTCTCCAAATTTGCATTCTTTTGTGTGCAACCCTGTTTCCTGTAACCTGAGTTCTCGGCAAAACCTTTTAATATATTTCCTTAGAAAATTTCTTCGCGGTAATTCCTTTAATCCTTTAATTCTTTAATCATTAATTATGCTTCTCTTCACTTCTCAAAGCCCCGGATAATTTATTATTAAAACAATACCCCTCATTCTTATACATTTTTGGACGTATAGGGAGTACATAAACAATATGTATAGTTTGTAAAAATATCTATTATGGCTCCATCAGTTGTGCCTATATATCTCTGCACTTTGTATATATGGGCTCTGTGAAAGGCTTTACACATCGGAGTGAAGTAAGGCCAAGCGGCCGACTTTTCACCAGGTACAGCAAGCTGTGATCCCCTTCTAGTGAAATTAATGTGCAATGTAAACCTTGATGAAGGCTCTATGGGTCAAGAATATATTTCGTACACTCACATGTAAACTGTATTGTCTACAGAGAAAAATATGGGTAAATATAAATGTTTCAAAGCCCTGGATAATTTATAATCAAAACAATACCCTTCATTCTTATACATTGTTGTTACATATAGGGAGTACACAAAGTATGTATTGTTTTTACATATATCTATCAAGGCTCCATCTTGAGTCAGATTTGGATTAATTTCTGTGACGTTAACTGACATGAACACTGTACACTGTACACTGTACACTGACATGAACACTGTACATTGTACACTGTACACTGTACACTGAACATTAAGTTATTAAATCACTTATCATGTAAAACTCAAAATTTCTAATCCCTATATCTTTACAATCTGATGGCGTAGACATTTGATATTTCAAACTTAGATTATTTGAAATATCTTTGGTTTGCGACATTAGGTTGAAAAGATATAGGGATTAGAAGATCAAGGCTTGTGGGAAAGATTCAATTACTTTGTGACAATAATTCAGAAATAGAATTGTAACGATTATGATTTTTGATATTAAGTTTGAGATTAAAGAATATATTTGAAGATTGGATCATTTGGTCCAAGTCTTCCAGTTCTAGCATAATTTGACAAATAGGATAAATCTGAGAACCAAATCCATTCTAATCTTTCATCTCAAGAATATCAGACATTACAATAAGTTTCAAACAAAACGATAAGTTGAGTATATTTAGATCAATCTGCACATGCAACGCTTTATACAGGCTAATATGCAAGCACGTATGTGTGTTATAAGAACTGCAGGGTTATCTACAAAAAAATGAACCTTTAAGAAAGCACTGTCACTTTCTAATATAATAATCTAAAGGCTTTGTCTTTAACATAGTTTAAAAATGAGAAACTTAATGATTTGGCGCAGTAAGAAAATAGCCTACAACTGCAGGAACAATGATCTAAGATTAAAAAACTGCATAAATTCCGTACAGTCGCTTCTAAAGCTTATTTTTGTAAGGTAACCCTGTTACATTTTTACAGAAAAACGGTCTAAATATCCTTCACCATGTTCTTCAGATTTTAAGCAAATCTGTACAAATTTGCGAATATCATAATAATTCCAGCATGCTAAAAAAATGTACAATTTCTTAGACAGGATTTGAGTCTTTGCATCTAATAATTTTCTTATTGAAAAAAAACATAGATTATTTGATCTAACAGAATTTAAAGTTTGAAATATCTAATGTCTATGACATCAGGTTGCACAAAAATAGAGAATAAAAATTCAGAGTTTGTGGCAAAGACTCAATTCCTTTATATAGGACACTGGTCAATGAACTTGAGATTTTTAAGTTTATAACTTGCTGGTTCCAGAATTAATTTTAAGTCGTCAATTAAGCGCTAAACTTGAAACTAAGCGGTTTTTATATATTTATATTTCCAAATATAAGTTTATTTTGTAATAGATATGTTAAAATGTAAGTATTATAAAGTTATACTACGCAGCTCATAAAATATAAATTTTATTTAACTAGAACTACGATTTTATTCTATGAATTATTTATTAAATATGAGTTAGATTCTGGTTAAAGGGAAGCTGGAAGAGTACAGTTTTAAATAACCTTCTATAACGGTTTACATTTAGAGCGTCCCATATCATACGCCATAATATTTTCTGAAAGAAAATTATTATTTTTAGCCTTATCCTTTTTTCAAAAAATGATTCATTCTTTTTTAATTTTCAAATTAGTCTCTGAAATCTGAATTTAGTGCTAAAAACGATCTAATATGATGTGGGAGATGTGGGATACCCTGTTGGTAGACTTTAAAAACTTTGTCAGGTCAAGTTATATATTTAAAAACTATTATCTTTGCATGTAGGATCACTTGAAATTACGCTTACAGTTCCTTTAAGAAAATCTAGTTTTTTATTCTTATTGCGCCCTTTTGACAAATATATTTTGAACTTTAATAATTTATTTTAATGAAATTTTATAATATTTTCAAATATTATATGATGTCAGATGAAAATATTTTGAGATTTCTATATTTCCTGTTCTTAATTTGTTTCTTGTTCGTAGATCTTTCATTCATTGTTCAATCATATATCGGCTAATTTAAGAAAGAAAAGAAAAGGGATGTCCTTGTAATTAGCCACTTTACAAGAAAGAACTATTTTGAAAAACTAATTTAAACTTTATGGTTTGAAAAATCAAATGTTTACATCATCAAGTTGCAAACATTACGGAATTAAGTTCCGTTTGAAAAGATATTTAGATATATAGATCGAGTTTGGTTTATCTTATCCCATTTTTGACAAATGCAAAATATGTGCATCTAAAAGAGAGTCAGTTAAACTTTGTCTCCGTTTAAGGGGCTTAGAAGGTTTCTGTACATTTTTATGTTGCATTCCGTAGCTGAAGTCAGAATTGTCAGAATTTAAAATCAGAATTTTCTGCAGTTCTAGAATTGTTTATTTTAAAATAAAACTGGCACCATTTCTCTTAATTCTGTAGAAACTGTGCATCAAGTTTGAATTTTAAAAGAAAAACATGTTTTCATAAATTTAGTTTTTTGTCATTTTTACTTTAAACGCCTTTCTTTCTTATTCTAAAATAAGTTTTAAATACATTAATTAAAATATTTTCAAGAATAATAATTATTTTACATATTAATGTGATTTTTGTTGTAAAAATAAGATAATAAACTTAGTTTCTCTGTTTGGAAGATTTAACTATATTTATACAAACTTTAATTCAAATTTGTTGAGTAAGAATAATTATTTTACATTATTTCACAAGTATTCAAAAGTTTGTAACAAAAAGTAAACTAGTATGCAATTCTAAGCAAAACTAAAATAGAATTTTGGAAGAAAGCAGACAACTTAATCATTTTTTCCGGAAAATGCAGTAAAATCCTGTATCCACTTAAAAAATATAAAATTATGCAATATCTACTTATTCAAAAATGAACAATATTTACTGACTTAGGAGTTCTCTTTCTTTGAAGTAAACTAAGTGTGGGGTATAAAAAAAGTATCTTTGCAATCTGACCATAAGATCGCAAAAATGCAGGTAGATGAAAAGTAGAGTCAAAACCAATTAATTTCACAAAAGTTGTGCTGGGCATCTTTGTTACTTTGTCCCGTAAATTAAACAAATAAAAAAAAATTCTGTAGAACTTTTATATTTTCTTCTTCAAATTGATAATTAGTTCTCAACTAACCCAAACTAATTTTATTTAATAATTAAATATTTTATCAAAAACTGCGACTGTTCCACAATTGTTCATAAATATAATCCTAATTTAATACTTCATGTCCTTTTATTTGATTAAATATTGGTTAGAAATATAAACTATGTGAGAGAATATTTTTAATAAAGGTTCAGGTGCAGAAGTATACTGCAGTCCCAGGTGTAGATTAAGATGGAGTTTTCTTCATTTCTGATCACAAACATTCTTTTCTTTGTATAAAAATTAGCTTTGAACCTTACTAAACTTACTAAACTAAACCTTTATTTAAAAGTCACCCAATTGACTTAAAGTTTTTAAACAAAGCTGAGAACATTTCGGTGAGACCAGGACCAGGTCGTCTTTTAAGTGTTATCAGGTTTGGTCAAAATAGGCAGGACAGGGATGAAAGAGATGAACGACATGAAGAAGATAATAGGAAATAAAGAAGAAGAAAAGCATGAAGAAGATAAATTAAGGCATGAAAAAATAAGTCAACGGAACGTTAATGGAAAAGCATGAAGAAGATGAAAGATAATGAAAGATAAGTTAATGGAAAAGCATGAATAAGATGAAAGATAATGAAAGATAAGTTAATGGAAAAGCAGGAAGAAGATGAAAGATAATGAAAGATAAATTTATGGAAAAACATGAAGAAGATGAAAGATAATGAATGATAAGTTAATGGAAAAGCATGAAGAAGATGAAAGAAAATGAATGATAAGTTAATGGAAAAGCATGAAAAAGGACATGAAAAGATAAGTTAATGTAAAAGCATCAAATGAGGAAAGGAAAGGGTATGAAAAAATCAAATTCATGGAAATCTATGGCATGAAGAAGATGAAAAGGCATGCAAAGATAAGTTTATGGCATAAAGGAAATGAAAGAGCATGAAAAGATAAGTTTATGGCATGAAGACGATGAAAGGGCATGAAAGGATAAGTTTATGGCATGAAGGAGATGAAAGGGCATGAAAAGATAAGTTTATGGCATGAAGGAAATGAAAAAGCATGAAATGATAAGTTTATGGCATGAAGAAGATGAAAGGGCATGAAAGGATAAGTTTATGGCATGAAGGAGATGAAAAGGCATGAAAAGATAAGTTTATGGCATGAAGGAAATGAAAAAGCATGAAAAGATAAGTTTATGGCATGAAGAGGATGAAAGGGCATGAAAGGAAATATCTGTAGAATAATTTCCCTCTATAGAGATAGGAAATCTAGTTTCCAATCAGGTTTATATTTCCTAGTCTGCTCTATGCAGATAAACTTCCTAAAACATTTTATCATAAGAGAAGAATTCACAAGAATTCAGGGAACAAGAAGGCCTGTTCACCACAAAACTCTGGAATGATTGTTTTCTTCCTTTTTTTAAAACTTCAGTTATTCAAAAAAAGGCCAAATGACTGAAAACAATGGCTGCAACTTTTTTTAGAGAACCCAAGGGCTACACTTTATAAGTGACGTAGGCTAACACATTTTTAACTTGTTGAAATTCCACGAGCAATTCCGAGTCCTTCAGTTATCAGTTATTTAGAAACTTTTAAGCAACATTGTATAAAACAAGCAATATTGTAAAAGGCAATCCCACCATTTTCTGGTTGTCACTAAAAAATAAGAAAATAAATGACATACATTTATTCAA
This sequence comes from Eurytemora carolleeae, assembly GCF_000591075.1. Taxonomy (NCBI): domain Eukaryota; kingdom Metazoa; phylum Arthropoda; class Copepoda; order Calanoida; family Temoridae; genus Eurytemora; species Eurytemora carolleeae. The sequence goes on from NW_019396168.1 coordinate 42,482, forward strand.
AATACATTCCAAATTCGGCGAAAAAGTATAAGATTTATAAAAACTTGAGATTTTTTTTTATTATTTAAAACATCCATTTCTATGAAATCATATTTATTCTTTATTGTTTTGTAATAACTTGGAAATATAGGTCTTTTTAACTTTTATAATTTATTTAATATCATTAGATAAAATAAAGTCCCATTGAGAGGAATCTTCCACAGCAGTCCAGTTCTTACAGCTGGTCGAGTAAAAAACCAGTATAGTTGTGTATGACTTGTATACCCATCTGGGGTTAAACTCATTCATTCAGCTGCACCAGGCTGAGAAGATGAAGTCTTGTTGAATTCTTTGTAAATTCACTACTCCCCAGTAGGATATAGGATAGGTCCGTTCTCTTCTAAGGAAGGTAAGCAACTGGGAAGATAGGTCTAATTTAACTTCAACTTTTGTCTTAATTGCTTGTATTATTTTATTGTTTTGGTTTTAGTTTTAAAAAAATCAAATGAAATTAAAAACAAGATTGTATCAAATTATTTGCATGTGCTTCTGATTTCAATTCTGATTTCTTTTTTTCATTCTTTTCACTTGAGCTCATTTAATTTTATATTTTTATACATTTTTGGCACGACGTGGCTTTGGGTTTTCAATCATATAAAATATTGAAAATAAATAATGAATAGATTTTCTTAGTTTTATGAAGGTTATGTCCTTTTTTAAATTGATTTTTTGTTCTTAATCGCATTCAGTAAAATCCCGGAATTTAAGCAAGATTTTAACTTTTTGAACAAAAGATGCTTGTTCAGCAATATTTCATCTTGTAGAAACAAAGATTTAAAATAAATTTTTTTCAATCTTTCGGCTAAAATGGTATTTAAAAATAATTGAAACACTTACAATTTTTTAGGTAAGCTTTATAAAAGGTATAAACGCCATTTAAGTTGGGCATTTTTGTAAAATTATTGCATATCAAGAATATTTTTTTTTTTAATTGTTAGGACTCTCTGTTCATCAGGAAAACTGACTGTCAAAACTATTTGTGGGTGATTTAAATTGCAAACACCCTGCATGACCGGCAAAGACCAAGGTCTTTTTTGGAAAAACACCCTGTGTGTTGCAATTTCTTTTTGTCATTAAATGTAGAGATGCTTGGATTGCTTGGTCGATAATTGTTTCATAGTATATAGTAAAGACTTTTTGTTTTTCAGAGTATTTTGTTTAGATTCACCCTGTAGTTGGATTGCATCTGAGTCTTTTATTTAATAAACACCCTGGGGGATTATATCTAGGGTTCAATATCATTGAAAATAATGACAAGATTAAACTCTCTGACTAGAAGCTGGGGTTGAAATTTCAATTTGAATAATATAAGTTGAGACCCTGATATCATTAAACATTTATTTTATTGCAAACATTAAAAACCAATGATTTCAGGGGAAATGTGTTATTAAAACTAGCTTTTAAAGGGACTGTTCACTCATTTGACAATACACTTGTTGCGCAAATGTCTGGAATGAGAAACACAAATAAGCTATTATAACCTCAGAAAGGTGTCCCTGAAGGAGCTAATAAGCTAAACCTCAGCTACTCCTGGAGCTATTAAGCTAAACCTCGGCTTCTCCTAGATCTAATAAGCTAAACTTCAGCTAACTCTGGAGCTAATGAGCTAAACCCTCCAGAAGCTAATCAGCTAAACCAGCTATTTCTGGAGCTTTCAAGCAACTCAGCTACCATCTTTAACTGGTAGATATTCTGGACGCCAGTTCTCTACAGGCTGAATCTATGCCCGCCTAGCCTTCACTACAACTGATCTCTTTAAATGGCCACTGTCCAGTCTTCCACAAGGTAGATCATGACGTGGGGAGGGGGCAGATCAGAATTTCACAAACAACTTTTTGTGAAAGATTATCTATCATCTCCAGGGCTCATTCTACTCCTTTTCATTTAACACTTACAAGGAGATACGTATCAGTCTCGACTCCCTCTATGCTCGAGACTTAGGGGGGACTTCTGTAGAGGAAAAAATCCTCGAACGAAGATCATGAAATCCGCAAATAAGTTGCGTTGGATTCTGGACCCAGAGAAGACCTACTCATCTTCCTCTCCTTTTATACACTCATTATTTATTATGTAGCAATAAAGCAATAAAGCAATAGATGTACTTTTAAAATATAGACCTTTTCATTCTAGAATAGATCTTTTATTCTAGGATAGATATCTTGATTCTAAAATAGATCCCTAGAATTACTAAGAAAAGTCTCTTGATTCTAGGATATATCCCTTGATTCTAGGATAAATCCCTTGATTTTCGGATATACCCCTTGATTCTAGGATAGATCCTTCAAGGATAGATCCCTTGATTCTAGGATAGATCCTTCAAGGATAGATCCCTTGATTCTAGCATAGACTCCTTGATTCTAGGATAGATCCCTTTAGTCAAAGATTCTGGGATTTATACCTTTATTCTAGGATAAATCACTTAATTCTAGAATAAATCTCTTCATTCCAGGATATATCCCTTGATTCTAGGATATATCCCTTGATTCTAGGATATATCCCTTGATTTTAGGATAGATCCCCTGATTCAAGGTAATATCCCTTGATTCTAGGATATATCCGTTGATTCTAGGATAGATCTCTTGATTCTAGGATAGATCCCTTGATTCTAGGATAGATCCCTTTAGTCAAAGATAAATCCCTTGATTATGGGATATATACCATGATTCTAGGATATATCCGTTGATTCTAGAATATATCCCTTGATTCTAGGATATATCCTTCTAGGATATATCCCTTGATTCTAGGATAGATCTATTTATTCTAGAATAAATCTCTTCATTCCAGGATATCTCCCTTGATTCTAGGATATATCTCTTGATTCTAGGATAGGTTCTTTAATTCTAGGATAGGTTCCTTTATTCTAGAATATATCCCTTGATTCTAGGATAGATCCCTTGATCTATTCTAGGCTTCCAGATTTCTAGGCTAAACCCCAGAACAGGCTGCTCAATAAAGAATGTTTTCCTGAGAGCTGTATTTAAACCTGAAGCCATGTATATATCCTCAAGGGATTTGAATTAGAAGATACCAGTCTCCTGCCCTTTGTATAATCTACTAATGAAAATAGAATCGTCAAGCTGGGGGGGGGGGGGTTGCTAGGATCGCAAGGAACAGGAGGGAATGAGAATAGGAGGGAGGTTGATAAAAGCAGGGAATGAGAGGGGTGCAGGGGAAGGTTGGAAGATGCAGGGTAAAGTAGTGGGGGGGGGGGGGGGGAGAGTTACTAGCTGTCTGTAGGGAAAGAGAGGATGGGGAAGGTTGCCTTAACTCCAGGAAAAGCGCGGGTTGGGAAAGGTTGCTAGCTACAGGGAAAGAGAAGGTTGGGGAAGGTTGAGGGCAACAGGAAAAGAGAAGGTCGATGAAGACTGCTAGCTTCAGCGAAAGAGAAGGTTGAGAAAGGTTGTTAGCTACAGGGAAAGAGGGTTGGGGGGAAAATTGCTAGTTACAGGTAAGAAGAAGATTGGGTAAGGTTGCTAGATACAGGGGAAAAGATGCCTGGGGATGGTTGCTGGCTAAAGAGAAAGAGAAGGTCGGGGAAGGTGCCTAGTTACAGGGAAAAAGAAGGTTGGGAAAGGTTGCTACATACAGGAAAGAGAAGGTTGGGGAAAGTTGCTACATACAGGGAAAGATAAGGTTGGGGAAAGAGGGTTGGGAAAGGTTGCTAGCTACAGGAAAAGAGTGGGTTGGGGGAAGGTTGCTAGTTCCAGGAAAAGAGATGGCCGGAGAAGGTTGCTAGCTGCAGGGAAGGGTTAAGGGGAAGGTTTATATCTGTAGGGAAAAGAAGGGGGATCAGAGGGGGACATGGCATTGAAAAGACTGGTTGGGTTACAAAGACTTTCCAAACTTATTTAATTATGATCTTATTACAATCTTGATTCAAGTTTCAGAAAATATTTACAATCCTGAAATATAATATTTTGAAATAAATGTCGTGGATTTTGTCACGGATTTCAGAAATCGTATAAATTGATTCTTAACCTATTTATCTGTACAATTTCTGGCATGGCATCTTCTGTACAATTTCTGGCATGACATGTGTACAATTTATGACATGGCATCTTCTGTACAATTTATGGCATGGCATCTGTACAACTTATGGCATGGCATCTGTACAATTTATGGCATGGTATCTGTACAATTTATGGCATGGCATCTGTACAATTTATGGCATGGCATCTTCTGTACAATTTATGGCATGGCATCTCTACAATTTATGGCATGACATCTTCTGTAAAATTTATGGTATGACATCTGTACAATTTATGGCATGGCATCTTCTGCACAATTTCTGGCATGGCATCTGTACGATTTATGGCATGGCATCCGTACAATTTATGGCATGGCATCTGTACAATTTTTTGGCATGGCATCTGTACAATTTATGGCATGGCATCTGTACAATTTATGGCACGGCATCTGTACAATTTATAGCATGGCATCTGTACAATTTATGGCATGGCATCTGTACAATTTATGTCATGGCATCTGTACAATTTATGGCATGGCATCTGTACAATTTATGGCATGGTATCTGTACAATATATGGCATGGTATCTGTACAATATATGGCATGGCATCTGTACAATTTATGGCATGGCATCTGTACAATTTATGGCATGGCATCTGTACAATTTATGGCATGGTATCTCTACAATTTATGGCATGGTATCTGTACAATTTATGGCATGGTATCTGTACAATTTATGGCATGGTATCTGTACAATTTATGGCATGTCTTCTAATAACGATTTTATTTAAGGCTTTGATTTCATTTTCTTTACTTACATTGTGGGTGCTTGACAAACGTGACTTGCACATTTCTTTCGGGGAGCAATGGAGAAATTTTCAGAATTGAGTATTATTTTTCGAGCTAGGTATCCTTGTTTTATCGATTACTTAAAATTACAATTACAGTTTAAGTAATCAATGGTTATTGTATCTTCAGAAGGTATTTGCTACAGTTTCTTTACTTTTATTATAATATCCAAAAACTGTGTTTGACATTTTAGATTTTGATATAAAGATGCATTTAAGATAATCGAATCTTTATATTTTTTGTTATTTTGTTGCTGAAATAAGTGTTACTGAATTGAATTTCATTGATTTGGCTACAGGCAAAATTCCTGCTTTTTTTACTACTGTGCACATTAATGCCCATAGTGAAGGTCAACTTAGATGACATTGCTATCAGTTACAATACAAGGCAATTGCCATTAGAACCTTGATTCTAAAATGGTTTGACTGGTTGATATTAATTCTAAGCTCTGATAAGCTGACCACAGATGAACTTCAGTTTGGTTTTCAGAAGCTAGCCAGTACTACAATGTGCAGCTGGGGGGTCAACTCTGTAGTGGATTATTACAACAGAACTGGTAGAGCAGTTTATGCTTGTGCAATGGATCTGAGTAAGGCATTTGATCTTGTGTCATGGGAAGAGTTATTGGAGAGGGGTGTTTCACCTCTAGCATTAAGGTGTTTAATGTTCATTTACTCAAATTAAAAATGTTATGTTATGGGGTAATGCTTTTTCAAATACCTTCAATGTACAAAATGGAGTCAGACAAGGAGCAGTTTCTTCCCCTGTGCTATTCTGTATATACATTGACAAAGTTTTCAAGATATTGCGCTGTTCAACGATTGGATGCCAAATCCAGGGTGTCTATATGGGCATCTGGGTATATGCAGATGATATTATTCTGCTTTCTCCTAGCAGAACAGGTCTTCAGGAAATGGTATATTTATATCTTTGTGTGTGAATAAATCTTTATAATATAATAATAAATAACTCTTTTTTTAATCTATTGCAGTGCCAGGTTTATAATTTTGGAAACTTTCTAAACTTTTGAATTTGTCTAGTTTCAGAAATTGGTTAATGGTTTCATTGTTAGAACAACAATTTCGCTTTCTCGAAATATGAAAAGTGTTAAAGGGAATGTTCACCCAATTAAAGGGACTCTGTAATTAAAGCGCCACATCACGTCAAACTAAAGTCTAACCGGAAAATTTTCATTTTCATCAAAAGAACTGAGTTTTTGCAACAAACTTAAAGGTTCTAATACCTATATCTTTGAAACCTGATGGTCTAAACCTTTGATATTTCAAACTTGATCTAACAGAATTTAAAGTTTGAAATATCAAAGGTCAACTATACATTTAGTTGCAAAGATAGATTGAATTTATGAAATCAGAGTTTGTGGATACGAGGTCCTGAAATCTGAAAAATGTCACCCTCTTTTTCGGTCTAGTTTTGTTGTAACTTGAAAAGAAGAACTTGAGACGAAAAAAAAAAATAACTCAATCATTTCTCCTCAAACCATCCTGGCTTCCATCTCTTAAAGAAACGTTCAGGCAGTCTCTTTAAGATATGTCCAACAAGTAGCAATTTACAGACATTTTTACAAACTTCAAACTAGGAAATATATTTCGATGTTTCGATTACCAGAAGTCCTTGTACAGCTAATTAATTATATTAGCATATATTACAAAAATCACAAGATTAAATCATGAATCATATAGTTCTAGTGTTTTCAAAATGATGAGAACGTTTAACCTTTTTAGAATTTCAGAAATATTACTTTATTTTTATTTTTATATGATTTCATATTAAACATGTATTTTTTGTCTCATGTAGCTGAATAAAAACAGCCAACTTAATTCTAAGGTTAATCCAGTAGTCCTGTCTACTTTAGAACATTGAAATCCCAAGTTAGAATAAAAATGTTGTCGCTTCGTTCCTTTTATATTTTTCAACTCTAATTAAGCATGTTTTATAAAAACAAGGACTAGAATTTTGGAAACAAATAGGAATGTTTTGTTTTTTTAAATTGCTTTTTATAAAACCATTCCTGACATTTTTGGGACATTTTTTATCATGAAAACAGGACATTATACACTGAAAATATTTTCTTTTCTAACAATCATTTCAGCTATACTGTAAAAACGTGTAGTTGTACCCTACAAACATATCGGGCCTTGATGATTAATAATTGATGCGAAACATTTTGTTCGTTTCAATATGTATACCCTCAAAATAATTTGTAAAATTGGGTAAATTACAAAAAGATTTAAAAAAAAGTAATTTTGGCCTTGCATTGAGCCTGGAACAATCTCAAATTTTCTCATTCTATATCTTTGCAACCTGATTATGTAAACCTTTAATATTTTAAAATTCATAGTTTAAAATATCTTAGTTTTACCATTGCGTTGCAAATATATAGGGATTAAGAAAACTAAATTCTTTTTGTGGATTTTTTAAAAATTTGAACCCATAATGAAAAATGTTTAAAATTCAAATTACGTTGAAATAATAAGCCTAATTTTATGCTTAATGTGATGCTTAATTTGATGATAAACTGTATAGTGTAGGAGTGGAGAAACCGGGGAATTCAATTAATTAATTAATTATTTAATTATACTCAAGTTTAATGTGACACAGCTACTTGCTGATATTAGATTTTAAAAAGGGATTAAAATAAGATTCAAATGAATCAGTTTTCTCAGGGAAACTGACAATATTTTTTATTCCAACAAATCAGTCAGCAATTTATAATTATTTAATTAGTGAAAAATTTCAGTTAAACTTTTTAGAATTTCAGCTGTTAACGTAACCCCNCCCGGCCCTGATTTTGGTGAAATCTAATTGAAGTCTGCTTAAGAGTTTGATTAAAGGAATAAAGTGGTAAAAATCTTATTTCTAGAAAAATAATTTGAAGCTCAATTGCGTAAATTATATCATATGAAAAATTGTTAAAATTGTTTTTTTAACCTGATATTTTTAAAATCTATATTCAGTAGAATATTAAATATTTGCATTCTGTAAAATATACTTTTATGGTTTCAATTTATGCAATTTGCAATAAAATATTATCATGGTAATTCACAAAATAAAGATTTGCAGGGAATTTTAATCCTTTCTTGAATTTATTCTTTTAATTTTTTTTCAAAAGTATTTCGACCTTATAATTGAATGGAATTAGTTAAACCTTATCCATCTTTACTATTAGATTAACCCAAGGTAATAAGGGCAAGGAAAGTTAATTGCTGTTGCGTATTCTTTGAATACATATTGAAACCAGTTCTCTCTGGGCGGTGTTTGTAATCAAGAATAGATGCATCAGTTTTACTCTAGTATCCGAGGAGGATAAAAGCGTTTAATATTTAAAATTTTGATAATTCACAAAACAGTTTCCTATGAGCAGAATATTTCATTGATATTTTTTGTAAAATATGGTTTTCATGTCAGGCTGTAACATCCGTCTTGTGTTTACTTTACTGTCCAGAGACAGTACAAGCTGCGGTACTAAAAATGAGTACACCTCTGAAATAACCATCTTTACATTCTCAAATAAAATCTCAAATTGATTCTCAAATAGAAAAATGTATTTAAACAAATTTTAACTACACCATTATATTATATATATTATATATTATATATATTATATATTTATATCTTTGTGTGTGAATAAATCTTTATAATGGTTTAAGATAGGTTTTTCTGCTCGTCTGACTATTATATTTACTTTAAATTTTTCAAGAAAATGTCACAAAATTCAATAAATGGTTTATGACATGGTGTAAATTTAATTCCACATTTAGTTGCCAGGAATATAAAACCCAGTAGAATTGACCCCAAAACTCAAGGTCGTAGAATTTGGATAAATTAGATTATGAATTATAAAGAAAATATAAAGTTTGAAAATACTTAAAGTTTACATTATCAGGTTGCAAATATATTGAAATTATAAACCTACAATTTGCGGTAATAAATATTTCAATAGGGACCGTTCACTTATTTGGGTAATTTGAGGGTAAACTAAATAGCCTATAAGCTATGCATTGGTATTAGTCATACTTTTCAAAGACAACTGTGGCCTAAAAAAATTTATCATTCAGAATTCCAGCGCAAAAGTCTGATACCTTTGCATTTACACTACTTGATGCTTTTTGTCATAGTCATAGATTTTTTAAAATTTTCAAATATGAAATTAAATTGTAGTATCTAATAGTTAATTGTGTAGATATTTTTCAAAATCATTTTTAAATTGTCTATTTTCAAAATATAACTTATTTCAAACAGTTGACGGTTTATTACGTTTTCTCTACTTCTCCAGAAATCCCCGTGATTAAATGAAGAATTGGAATCTAGGAACCGGTTTGCCTGAGAAAGAAATTCGTCTTTGTATAAACGTGTTGATTTGTTAAATCATGTTTGAACAAGAAAAACGGTAATATTTTGCTAATTTTAAAATCAAAAGTTTTTATATTTTATTATGCAATTGATGACACATGATGTCATTGAATTATGATAATATTAGATTTTATTTGGCTGCTGTTACTGAAAAGCGTTTAAATATAGTGTCCATGCTGGAATTCTAAACGATAAATCGGCTTATTCTTTGGTCATAGATATTTATGAAAAGTAAGACTAATCAATGAATAGATAATATGCTAATTAGTTTACCATGAAATTACACTAATAAGTGAACGGTCCCTTTAAACTTCTTTAAATCTAAAGATTGAATTCGCTATACAAGGATCAGTTTGAATTATAATTTAATATTGAATTTCGGATTAACAGATTAACAAAAATAATTCAAATTAAATAATAAGAAGGTCTAAAAATTAGATTTTAATCAAAAATTCTAGCTCGTAGCTATTAAAAAAATCAGACGAATATTACTTATAATCAAATAACGAACTTGATAAAAAAGACATCGATTTAAAAAAAGTTAAAAACAATTATAAATAAGAGAAATTGTGACATTGCAAAAAAAAAATTTGCACAGTTGATATTATTGTACAGTGAAACCTTAATAACGAATACATCGAAAGAATTCATCAAATGTCGTATTCTTCACAATTTCTTATAATGAAATGTTGCAGATATTTAGTTTTTTAATTAAATGATTATATGAAACTCTTTAAAACTGTTCCCGCATATTCATGGTTATTTATTTATTTTCGCAAATACTGAAATTTAGGTAATAAAGTATAAAACTCATTGAAAAATTGTCAAGACGACATTTGATGAATTCTTCCGATGTATTCATTGTTAAGGGTTTCACTTTATATACCTGTAGAATCGTGAAACAGTGTTGGAACAACAGTAACCCTAAATATTTCATGGACAAAATAATATTTCATGGACAAATTAATATTTTTCTAGGTTAACACTATGGTCTGATAATGGAGGGCAAGTGTTAGATTTTTGAATTTTTCACTTTTTCACAACTTTACACGACAAATCACTTGACATTTCAACTATTAGTTTGGGTTTTACTTGAAATGATATTGCGAGGTTGTGCTCCGTTCCTGAGGAAGGTGCGGAGTAAACTGGTCCCGGAGAACCGAGGGATAGAACCAGAGAACCTGGAGAAGCCAACCCGAATACAGACATAATTCACGAGCTTTGAAACTCTCTTTTCTGGATACTTTTCATGTTCTTGTGCGCAACTGCTTAATAACATTTTATTCGTTAGATCTTATTCTTTCAGATTATGTAATTGAAGGGAATGTAAACGTACTTTTAAAAAGAGACAGACCGGCTATGTAAGGTAGTTGAACTGAGTATGCAGTGTTGTGGACAAATTCTTTAGGATTCATTTGAGACATATAAAGCGTTTTGATGATGTTTAATTACTGAGTTTGAGCCAAGTTTGAGCGCAAAGTCGACGTTCAAAATCGTACTTTCATTCCACTATAATATTGTAGGGTGACTTTAGTCCCTTTAAAATATGGTAAATATTATAATTAAAATGGACACCCAACAGGTGCTAAATACTAAGTTAATTTTATCAAAATTATTCCTGGCAAAGTTCATGTTTATAATTTAAGTTTACGCGTTCTTGTATAGTTCATGTTTATGCTATGGTATAGTTCATGTTTATATTCTTGTATAATTCATGTTTATGTTCTGGTATAGTTCATGGTTATGTTCAGGTATAGTTCATGTTTATATTCTTGTATAGTTCATGTTTATATTCTTGTATTGTTCATGTTTATGTTCTGGTATAGTTCATGTTTATATTCGTGTGTAGTTCATGTTTATGTTCTGGTATAGTTCATGTTTATGTTCAGGCATAGTTCATGTTTATGTTCTGGTACAGCTCTTGTTTACGTTCTTGTATAGTTCATGTTTATATTCTTGTATAGTTCATGTTTATATTCTTGTATAGTTCATGTTTGAATCATTAAGAATATGNCTGGTATAGTTCATGTTTATGTTCTGGTATAGTTCATGTTTATGTTCTGTTATAGTTCATGTTTATGTTCTGGTATAGTTCATGTTTATGTTCTGTTATAGTTCATGTTTATGTTCTGGTATAGTTCATGTTTGTGTTCTGGTATAGTTCATGTTTATATTCTGGTAAAGTTTATGTTTATATTCTGGTATAGTTCATGTTAACATTCTGGTATATTTCATGTATAGTTTCTGGTATAGCTCGTGTATATTTCCTAGAACTGGGTTTGATTCGAAAAATATGAAATTTTCTATATTTCCTTTAGAAGTTAAACTAACTATAGGAATACTGTCACTGTACTAGAATATATTGTGCACACCTAAATAGTATAATTCAATTCAAATCTGAATAACATTTTAGTGTTCGTATATTTTATACCCCTGCCCTTCCCCTTCCCCCATTGTAATACAGTGTTAAAGTGTCTAAGATATTGGAATAGGGATTAAAAAATCATACAGAGTATGTGGCAAAGTCTCAATTTCTAAAAGAATAAAGATTTATTGAATTCCGTACAATTGATTCAATAGTTTCATTCTTTGAGGGTAACCCTGGCAACTTTCTGCTATTTTTTCTCTTTTCCCTTTCCCCCTTCCCTTTTTTACATTTTCCCCTTTAGACACTTTTCTTTTTACATAATTTCTATATCTATTCTTTTACCACGTGTTCCCGTTTTCTCCTTTTCCGCCTTTCCCCCTTTCTCCTATCCCACCTTTTCCACTTTTTTCCGTTTTCTTTCCTCTATTCCTCTTTTTCCTTTCCCCGATCCCCTAGTTTCTGTTATATTATCAAACTAGTTTCCTGAATTTACCATATTTTTAAGTTTTAACTTTTAAAGAATGAATTGTTGAAGTTTAAAGTTGAGATAATGTTGACTGTATATATTCTGACCGTATCTTAAGTGTACTCTACATAATGGATTTATGAAAGAGAAGAAGAAAACTTTTTTTTTTGAATTATTTATATGATCCTGGAGTGTTGAGAATATTTATTATGAATTTATTAGGTTAGTAAGGTTAGGAAGGTTAGGTGGGTTAGGAAGGTTAGGATGGAATTAGGAAGGTTTGAAGGAATTAGGAAGTTTAGGAAGGTTAGGTAGGTTAGGAAGGTTAGGAAGGTTAGGAAGGTCAGGAAGGTTTGGAAAATTAGGAAGATTGGTAAGGTTAGGAAGTTTAGGAAGGAATTAGGAAGGCTAGAAAGTAATAAGGAAGGTTGGAAGGGATTAGGAAGGTTAGGAAGATTAGGAATGTTAGGAAGATTAGGAATGTTAGGAAGATTAGGAAGGTTTGGAAGATTAGGAAGGTTAGGAAGGTTAGGAAGGTTAGGAAGGAATTAGGAAGGATAGGAAGGAATTAGGAAGGTTAGGAAGGTTAGGAAGGAATTAGGAAGGATAGGAAGGAATTAGAAAGTTAGAAAATTTCCAGTTTAGGAGAAGAAGTAAAGAAATATATCCCTGTACTGGAACTAGAACCTGGAGCTGGTTCAAACTAAATTATATCCCTGTACTGGAACTAGAACCTGGAGCTGGTTCAAACTAAATTATGTCCCCGTACTGGAACTACAACCTAGAGCTGGTTCAAACTAAATTATGTCCCCGTACTGGAACTACAACCTGGAGCTGGTTCAAACTAAATCATATCCTTGTACTGGAACTAGAACCTGGAGCTGGTTCAAACTAAATTATGTCCCTGTACTGGAACTAGAACCTGGAGCTGGTTCAAACTAAATTATATCCCTGTACTGGAACTAGAACCTGGAGCTGGTTTTAAACTAAATTATATCCCTGTACTGGAACTAGAACCTGGAGCTGGTTCAAACTAAATTATATCCCTGTACTGGAACTAGAACCTGGAGCTGGTTCAAACTAAATTATATCCTTGTACTGGAACTAGAACCTGGAGCTGGTTTAAACTAAATTAATAACTGAATAACTGATTGATTATTTGATTAAAGGGTTTCACAAGTTTTAATAATAATTTAAAGGATGAAAGCTGAACATGAAATTTAACCGGAAAGTAGATTTCTAATTTTAGACGTAATATTCTACTTGATTTAAACTATTTATTCTAAACTAGGCTTTTAGGGCGCTTCGCGCCCATCTTCTATTTCACCTTTTAATTGTGGCTTTATCTCTGAACATCTTCTCTTTGTACAGTATCAAACGAAAACAAAAAAAGTTTGCGGATTTCATAATATTTTTTGCACATTTTCAAAATTTTTCAAAAATAAAAAACTTTTAAACACACATTTTTAAAATTTTGATCATTCATAAACCTTCCCTGGGGTCACGTGAGGTCCCACAC
>NW_019396168.1:56847-81103 GCF_000591075.1 Eurytemora carolleeae
GTGTAGCAGTGTTTAAAGTAGTTGATCTCATCAGTGTAGCAGTGCTTAAAGTAGTTGATCTCATCAGTGTAGCAGTGTTTAAAGTAGTTGATCTCATCAGTGTAGCAGTGTTTAAAGTAGTTGATCTCATCAGTGTAGCAGTGTTTAAAGTAGTTGATCTAATCAGTGTAGCAGTGTTTAAAGTAGTTGATCTCATCAGTGTAGCAGTGTTTAAAGTAGTTGATCTAATCAGTGTAGCAGTGTTTAAAGTAGTTGATCTCATCATGTAGTGTAGCAGTGATTAAAGTAGTTTAATCCATCAGATTGTTTATCACAGTTAAAAGTAATTGAACCAAAAAAAAATCATAGAGCTAAGCGCATAATGCCGCAGAATTTACAATAAATGTTTTATAAAACATACATTCCTGATTTAACTATTGATATAAAGTAATAAAACTTAACATTCGGGGAAAACATGAAGTGTTCTCAATGCCATACACTTTGTCAACGCGGGAGTAGGATAATGATAAAATAATACAATAATAAATATGTAACTAAAGCAGTTGAAGGATATCACACAGTAGGAGTGAGGAAGGTTTAATATCAATTAAACACCACCAGGCCAGGGGGAATTGTTAAATTAATTCAAAACAATAGTTTCAGTGAAGGATTCAGAATTATAAATTGTTTTTATAAACTCCGACAACTTAAAAATAAGTTTTGATCAGTTTTTACTTTTAGAAGCAATATTGAACAATTTTGAAATAATGATTGCGCCCCCCACCCCCCAAAAAAAAGTTAGTTTTCTCAGAGAATAAAATGACTTATAAATGACATGAAAAGTAAATCAAACCTTATTAGACTATTAAATATTCAAAAATTCATTATTCAGTTCAATATGAAATCTTTAAAGGGACCGTTCTCTCTTACTCTCTTTTTCTCTCTTTCTCTCTTTCATTTTTCTCTATTTCTCTTTTTCTCGCTTTCTCTCTTTCTCTATTTCTTCTTTCACTCTTTCTCCCTCTCTCTCTTTTTCTCTCTTTCTCTCTTTCTCTTTTTTTCTCTGTACACATTATACTTTCTTTTTAAAAGGATTACAGTCTACAGCTTAAGAGATTATAAAAACTTTTTTCCTGACCACAGTTTAGAAAACCAGAAAATATTTAAAGGGACCGTTCTCTTTTTTGGGTAATTTCAGGGTAAACTAAATAGCTCATTAGCTATTGATGGGTATTGGTCTTACTTTTCAAAGACATCCATGGCTGGAGAAAGAAGCTGATTATCATTCAGAATTCTAGTGCAAAGAAATGATACCTTTGCCGAGACACTATTTGATGTTTTTGGTCTATGTCATGGATTAAAAAAAATTTTCAAATATAAAATTAAACTGTTGCATCTAACAGTCCATTGAAAAATGTCTTTTTTTTTTAACTTTCTGTTTCTAAAACAACATTTTTTTAGCACATTGAATATTTTGTATTGCTTCTGTAAAAAAGCTGAATAGAACGAGGTATGAAATACAAAGTTGCATGCATTTCATACGGGATTTATAATAAAACATAACTGGGTTATGGGTAGTTAAAAATAAATTAGACAATTGATTGAGGTTAGGAAGTGTAGATCGCAGGGCGGACAGTATAAACCCTAGAAATTTCAAACTTTATTTAGAAAGTTTACTACATTTATCAACACTAAAGTTCCGACCTCTAAATATTTATAATATTGCTACATTTATCAACACTAAAGTTCTGACCTCTAAATTGTTTATTTTCTCTAAGGTTTCTCATCAAAAGTGACTTGCGGATTTCTGTGACCAAAACAATGTAAGAATTTAGCTTTTCAAGAAAGAAAACAATTTAATGAGGTTTAAAAGCTCATAAGATGAAAAAAGGTTCCTTAAACATACGAAGATAGTTTCTTTGTCCACCCCCCCCCCCCCCCCCACCATATATTTATTCTGAATATGCCCCTGGGCCTGAGATATGATGGAACTGTAAGGACCTTGAAGGGTGGTGCGAAGAAGGGCTGTTTTAATACGATAAACGTAAATTTCTTGCAAACTCAAATATCAAAAGTTTTCATATTTTAGTTTATACTACAGGGTGTCCCATATCATATTAGATCGTCAATCGGTCTAAATTACGATTTTTGGGACTTGTCAGAAAGTTAAAGAAAAATTTAATAAGGCTAATATAAGAATTTTCCGGCGGAAAATGCTAGTTTTTTTTGAGTATTTTGGGTTTATGTTGGCGTTAAAACTTGGAGATAATCTAATAAGATATGGGACGCTCTGTAGCTAACACATAATTGGCATTGAAATATAACAATTTTAAATTTTCTTTGGTTGTCGTTACAGGAAAACGTCTAATTTAGTGTTTAAGGCAAAGATGCTGAACCTTTGCGCTGGAATTCTGAAAAATAAATCAGCTTTTTCTCCGGCCACAGTCATATTTAAAGGGTAAAACTAAAACGAATTAAAAGCTAATAGGCTGTTTAGTTTTCCATGAAATTACCCAAATTGACCCATCAGGGAAGCTTCCTGTCCTGGCAAAATGGAAAATGGCCTTTTAAAAATTCACTCAATTTTGAAGTTTAAGGTACACCAGAAGTATTGTAAAATGGCTAAGATTATTGCTATTAAAAGCCTTGTTATATATAAACCTTTGATAATTATAATCCTTTTATTTAAGTTTGTATAAAGCTTCGGGTTTAGATGTTTACACAACTTTCATCAAACTTTAATTCAAAGAGAATTTGGGGAAATATATAATGTATGAAAATACAAATTTAGAATGCTTCGCACCCCTTAACAAGGTCGTCCGAAATATGTGGTTCATTCAAGGTGCAAAAGCATCTATTATTTTTAAATATATATTTTTAAAATCCATTTTTACTTGAAAGGAACTAACTGCTCTCCTCGATCTTAAATTTTTCAATCATCACAGTAAAGTACACAGTACAGGTTCAAAGATAATGGGATTACTATTAGACAAAAATTGTGTCGAGTTATTGAGGATCAGATATCAAATTTGTTCAAAATAATGAATTTTTGATGAGGAAAATCTGGTATATCCCATGTTTTTCCTATCAAAATGCTTAATATGTTTGAAAACAAATTCTCTAAGATTGAGCCTTTCTAATAATGTCCATAAACAATATGGAATTCAAAATTTATATTTTTTTTCTTCTCAATTTTCTCAATTCTTTAGTTGTATGGTATTGTAAAATCGAACAACTTTGAAATAAGATTTTTACTGTAAGTTCATAATTGGTAAAACCTCTATCTCTTTGAATTCCCCCCCCCCCATAGTAAAAAATGGCAATTTCTTTATAAAAAAAATATTTGAGGAAAAAGTCTAGTTTATAATTGCTTAAGGTTCGTCTGACCACAGTAATTATACTTAATGATGCTTTTCTCAATAATATTAATTATCACTAAGTTCTGAGGGGAGTAATTATGACAAATGAACTGTTTCTCTTCAAAAACTCAATGAAAATCTAAAAAAGAGTGAATTTACAAAATCTAAAATTTAAACTAAACTTTTGAATTTGGGAATTTGGAATTTTATCAACTCTCGTCTGAAAAGAATTGCAAACGTAATTTCCCTTTGGTAAATAAATGCACTGAAAAGGGTTGTTCACTAGGGAGTGGATCGATTTTTCTCGCAATTAAAGCTTAGTGTGCGGGACGGACATATACGCCGCGAATATAAAATGTCGTAAAAAAAATTTAATTTTTTTTGAAGCGAGCTGAGATATATTTTAAGAAAAAATAGGCCAAAAAGTCATTTGTAAGACCGAACAGAAATTATTCAAAATATATCATCAAGATCATCAAAATATTCGTCTTAAAACACTGCATTTTTGGCCATAAATCAAACAAATTTATGGTATTCACATCTTTTGATACCCATATCGATATATTTTGACGATTTTTTTGCTCCATCCTACCGGTGATTTTTTATCTATCATTTCGTTTTAGTGGCTGTCAGTGTCAGTCAGTTCGACATTTTCTTAAATTTTTAATTATTTTTTTGCTACGCTCTTAGAATATTTAGTCACAGGTCTATCACAAGGACTCTAAGCTTGGCTCCAAAATCTGCCAACCCTATTGTTCCTCTCAATAAAACTAGAGTAGAATACCCACCGTTAAAGATTAGGAACACAGTCTTGCCGCAGCAGATCTCCTGAAGTGCTTTATGATATTGAAATCTAGAAAATTGTGTGTGTTACCTACTAGAGATGTTTGAAAACAAAACGTAATAATTACTAAATGAGCTTTTCTTCCGATATAAACAGAATTTGTATTGTTTTTGTTCGGAGTCTTCTGTCTTGAATAAATTCGTTTAATGGCTAATTGGTTTAATGATTTGGCAAAGACAGAAACATGTTTTTAAGTTGCAGGAAATCATGAATATAAGAAAACATTGCTTTTTATTAAAAGTTTCCTTTCGTTAACGATCTCAATTTTAGTAAGGCGTTCAGAGAAGATATTTCAGAAATCGTTGATGGTGCCAGCCATTAACGAGTCGTTAACGATCGTTTAAAGTATAATTAGCTGGACAATTTTGAAAACAACATTCAAAACTTTAAAACACGTTATAAAAATCAAAATAAATAAAATTAATTTTCATTTTCTACAATTTTAAGGGGGGAAATATGATTCAATAAAGCTATTTCAGTTCTTTAACGATTTTAACTTAAATGATTTTTTTCGTAACTCAGTCCTTCTCCATCATGAATTTATATAACTACAGCAAGAACTTCTCAAAGTTTTAACGCTTGAAAGTTGAAAAAGAGAAGAAAACTTTGAAAAGTATTTATAGAGCCGGGGCACATTCTTGGTAACTTGTTCTTTCATTAGAATTCCACTTTGGAAATCATATTATTCAAGTATCGATTCTTTTTATAATTTTTCATTCACATATGATGTACAATATTTTAAGATAAAATGTTCTTGGGATGGAAAAGTTTAAATTTTATCCTTTATAGTATTTTGGGCAGTCCATTCGCAAACATAAGATAAACATGTAACGCCGTAACATATGTAAAAAAATGTAATATCTTTTATCACATGTAATTAAACATAAAAATTATGTAATCATTGAACTATCGGGTTTTAAATAAATGTCTAGATTTTTTTTAATATAATAAAGACGACTTTCGATTTTTATTTATATCAAGCTTTTAAACAGCATTTATATACATAAAAATGAAAACCAAGAGAAACTGTCAATTAAAAAATCTTCTCTTCAATTACTTGTAAACTTGTGATTCGAAAAAAGCTTGTTAACATTTAAAACTGAAATAAAAAAGTCGTTTTCATTGTATTGATAATTTTGTACACTGTGTCTGTCGACTTCATTCTTTCAGAATGTTTTCCAAGTTTATAACTAATTATTTGAGTGTGTCTGATGTCTATAATTAATGATGTTGTTTCCCATATTTAATTATTGAATTATTTAATTATTCATCTATAGAGTTCCCTACCAAATTATTCTGGTGTTCTGCGTGTGATTGTTTTTTATTCAAATAATTGGTATAATTATCAATGTTGATAGTTTATATCTATATTTGTGTGTTTATATGGTTAAATGCTTATTAGACCAATATAATTAGAAGGTCTTGGGTTTAAGTCTATTTGCAGTCTGCAGGGGAGGGATTAAAGTAAAGGTATGGAGTTCAAATAAAATGCTTAGCCCAATTTTTCAAGGCCTACAGCTCTTAAAAAACACTAAAGT
Source organism: Eurytemora carolleeae (assembly GCF_000591075.1). NCBI lineage: Eukaryota > Metazoa > Arthropoda > Copepoda > Calanoida > Temoridae > Eurytemora > Eurytemora carolleeae. The sequence goes on from NW_019396168.1 coordinate 62,568, forward strand.
TCCAACCTCTCAATATTTATAATATTTCTACATTTATCAACACTAAAGTTCCGACCTCTAAATATTTATAATATTTCTACATACCCCCCCCCTCTATGACATGAACATAAACTTAAACTTAAACATGAAAATATATCTTCATCCAATAATCTGATATGTAAATGTTTGTTTTGTAAGCTTTCCAAAACTGACCATTTTATTGGATTAATTTAAACCATGAAAATATTATGATTAAAATAAATAGATTTTATTTTAAATATTAACATTTCTACAAAACAACACTTTTATGTGCATTATTAAAATAAACTAAAAAGTAAAATTTTTGTGAACTTTTCTGGTTTGGATTTAAAGTAAATTTATTTTAAGACAAAAAAAATTTTTTAATTGGGAACTGTTTTAATTCTTTTCTTGGGATAATCTAAGTTACCACAAAAAATTTGGGCCTGATTGGTTCAGTAGTTTTGACTTTTATTGCACAAAGACAAGCAAAATATCTATGAAAATGTGAATTATGTACTTTAAGAAAAATTTAAACCGGATTTCAAAACACTTTAAAATAAATGTAAAATATACATCTTTATTCAACATTTTGTATTCAACAATAACATGTTTATTTGAGGGAATGTTGGAAAACATTATTGACAAAATATTTAGAAAATAAGACAACTATACGCTTTCTTGGAATAGGTTTTTTGGGGGGTGTGGGGGGGGGGGCGTTGAATAGCTGACATAAGTTTTTTAGAAAATACTCTTTTTGAATTTTGGTTCTCCCATAAGGAATAGTTAACAATGTTCTACAAAGTAGTCTAAGTTTATCTGCCTCAACTGCTTGCTAAATAAGAGTTTTGAACTTTTTAAATAAACGAAAAAATGTTTAGGTTTTTTATCCGATATCCAATGTTGATAATCATTACTCTACTGAAACCCCAATGCATTATTAATCGAATAATTTATCTTACAATGTTAACATTTTATTATCTGAATGTTTTTCGTACCCCTCGGCTGATAACAGTTCAAATAAAATCATATAGCCGATCCATTCAGTATTAATAGGGTAAATTTAGGAACTTTTAAGTATCGTACTACTTTAAAAGTTACTATAATATTTACTATAATAATTACCATAATTATTGATGTCATTAATAGTGAAAATATAAAATTTACTCTAAAAATTTTAATGAAAAATCTTGCTGACTGTTTTTTAACTTTTTTAAGTAGATAATCTCGGAAAATACCGCCAAATATAATACAAAGAAACTGTTTCTAATTTATCTTTACAATCAAGTGCCGTGTTTCAAATCCTTTAGGATTAAGAAGTCAGAGTTTAGGTTTTCACCACCAGGCTGCAGAGATGTAGGAATAATAAAACTAGAGTTTAGGTTTTAACCACCAGGTTGCAGAGATGTAGGAATAATAAAACTAGAGTTTAGGTTTTCACCACCAGGTAGCAGAGATGTAGGAATAATAAAACTAGAGTTTAAGTGTTAGTACCTTTTTGCCGAACTGCCTTATTTTTGATTTGATATTATTGATTTTTTAAATACAAGTTTACCCTCAATCTTGAATCTTCATCTTTTGAGTTAACATTAAACTTTTTTAAACTGCATTAAAAGTGCACTAAGTGCATTTCCTACCGAGATGCACTTGTGAAGAAAAAAAAACAAGAATATGTGAAGGTTTTAACGAAAAGTTTTATATGAACTGTCAAGTAATTTCCAGTGACATTGTGCTTAAATATTTGCCATGCCTGACTCACAAAGGCACCCCTTGATTGTCTCCATTTGTTCAATTGCCATCTTTGCATGGAGGGTCACTTGAAATTACGCGGACTGTCCCTTTAAGAAAATTAAAGTTTCTTTGGTTTCTTGGAACCTTATCCGTGCTTTTTTTCTGGGGTAACCCCCAAAGTACCAATAGGTTTTCTGAACAAATTTCACCCAGTTTGGTCCAGCCGTTTAGCCACTGGCCAGGTATATAGCTAACTGATTTATAAATATATCTATATATATGAGCGAAGAGAATTATAATAAAGATTTAGGTTTAGAGTTCTACATAATTTATTTCTTCTCAGATGAATGACGTTGTTCTTTTCGATTCATACAATGGATATTTACATTTTTCAGCAGAAACAATCTGCAATGTTGCATGCTAGGCTTTCTAATTTTTCCAACCTTTATTCGACTGTATGGCAGTGCAGGATTCACAACTGTACCCTTGAAACCATATATTCAAATAGTGTAAAAGATGTTGTCGTTTTTTTAGATTTAAAGTGTTTAATTCTGATAATTTCTACATATTTCTTGAAATAAAAATGCGCAAGTCACTTTTGTGGACCAACCCCAATTAAAAATAGTCAGTTTTCAAAACTATTAACATTGATATCTAATCCATACTTTATCAGACAAAGCTTATTAGACTGGCATTGTCATCTTTGCATGGATGGTCAATAGAAGTTACGCTTACAGTCCCTTTAAACAATAATTTTATTAAATTTTTATAAATTTATTTTATAAAAAGGCTTATATAATCAAAAATCGCTTGTTCACCAACATTTGAATGATTTTTTATTTTGAAATTTAGAGTGTATTTCTACACACATGTGAATACCTGTTTAAAAATTAATTAAATAATTTTTAAATTATTTGTTCCTCTTGATAGTTTATTCAGTTTACAAATTTTATGAATATTCTATTCCTATATCAGTGCATATTGCACAAAAGAGTATTTTATTAGAATCCCACCAAATTTAATTTATTTTAATAAAATTTAGATTAAAATCATAAACGCATTAAACACTGTAAGTTTCCTTTCAGAAACATTTACTTTTCTTAAGACTGATTTAGTTTGATCAAAACCTTTAAAAAGTGCAGTTTAGCCTAATTAAACCTTGAAATAATTTTATAAATGCGATTTTCAGGTCGTTTAATTTTTTTGTTTAAATATTAACTTGGAAACCCAGCTTTACCTGGAATCTAAAATTTTTATATAAAACTCAAACTACTCAATTTAGAAGTTTTAAACCAAGCTACAAACGTTCCCGGGGTTCTACCGAGTTCTTCAATCAAAATTTAAGGCAAATCGGTTATGATCGGACATCCAAACAAACAGACAGACAAACAAACATCGATTACTACTTTATATTCATAAAAAAAAACTTTTTTAAATTGATATATAATTTGACCTTAAAGCTATCCCTCCATTCTACAGAAATAAAATAACCTTACGGATTATAATATCATCATTATTATTTCAGAAACCAATTCTTTTAAAGCAAAAATGTTGTATTACAGCGACAGACTTTGTTTATTGTTGAAATCAACATTTAATTTTTTTAAATGCATTTTTCATTTTTGGTGCAGGGTGAAAATTGGATTTAGGGGAATATGGGAACATTTCACGGTAAACTTGATGTCCTGGTTTAAAGTCCAGTGAGTCTTAAAATTAAAACCAATTTTCATTCATTAATCTAGATACTTTTTCGATCAGAAAACATGATTGTATCATTTGTTATAAATTGAACATAGCTGTAAAGTGTACTGTTGTGAATCCGAAATGCGTGTCTACAAAAAAAGATAAACTTGAAATTACGTCTACAGTTCCTTTTCTGGCTTTTAACATCCGAGTTAAATAAAATGAATTCTATTTTGTAAGTTCTAAATTTGATCAATAAATTCTAAACCACAAACTGCCACTCTCCCCAATATCCTGAAGCCTGGCAGAAATTAGTCAGTCTTTATTTTACAAAAAGGGATTGTTCAATTTTTTGGCTGTGTGGAGAATACCAATTATTGTTGAGCAGGGTGTTAAACTTCACAAAAAAAACTATCGAACAAAATCTGTGTTCAAATATTTAGTACATTGACTAAAGCACGCAGATTCAATAGTGAGGTCCTTGTCTCAGCAGACTGTGACTTTCGCACACAATTTGGCTAATTTAATCAGAAATTTTTTCACTTTTTTTCTCTCAAGTTTTTTTTCAAATGGAAAAGATAAACAACTTTTGGAATTTAAAGATTGCTGAAATATTAACCAAAATGCAAATAAATGATATCTGAAATGTGGGCAAGAATATATTTCAATCACATTTTTATTATGAAAAAATTTTTAATTTAGTCAAAAAACTGTGTTAATGATATTGTCACAATAAGATTGAGTTAAATATGGGGGATTTTTGAAAAAGTTAAAAGTTTGAAATTGATATTTAATTTATATTTAGATTAGCTTTATCTAATTTATTTTAATGAAATCCAATTAAGTGAAACTGACAGTAAATTAAAATATAAATGACTTAATTCGAATCACTATTTCATTTTTAATTATTCATTTCCCTTCAGCTTATATTTCACCTCAAAATATCCATTTAATAGGATATAAATCTAGATAATAAAGGTCTTCGCTCATATATATTTGTAAATATGTTAGCTATAGCTGGCCAAACGGGTAGGACCGAATGGGCTGACATTTTTGAGGGAACCCTTGAGTTCCGCAGGAGTAACATAGGCTAGGAGTATCATAGGCTCAAAAGAATTCGAAATTTTTTTTTCTTTAAAAATTTGGAATTATCTTTTTTCAATGGAAATTTTTTTTATTTCAAAATAGGCAGAAGACAGGGCATCCTTTTCTGAACAGAAGTATAGAGCAAGGCCAGGTAGAAGGCAGGCTGCTAAGAATCGGTGACCCTAATCTACACGCACCTCTGCCCCTTTAGAAAAAAATAAATTCAACCTATATGAAGCATAAAGTCTGACCGCGTCAACCTTGTTTCACCGGCTAGTCCTACCCATAGAGTTAAGTACACTACAAACTGGAACCGGAAAGGTTGACCCGACTCGGAAACTCAAATGTACTACGGCTGCCCGTGACTAAGCTGTTGGTGCTTACTGCAGTGATCTGCTGTACAAATACCGAATAAATAGTTGGTTTTAGTGGAGAGTGCCACCCGTTATCTAATCCGTATCTTAGAAAACATAAACATATATAAAAAAATGTTCTTATGCCAAACTGTGTCATTTTGATGTATGCCAAACAAACAACAATAATATTTTGAAGGTTTAAACTACAAAAGAGGTGAATTTTATAAAAGTTTTTAAAAACTTCATTAAGAACTTGATAATCCAATATTACCATAATATATTGTACTTTAGAATTTTATATTTAGAAATTAAATTAGTTATCTTAAACTTCTATTTCTTTTCAGAAATAACTCCGAATATAATTTCATGTAATTTTCTTCTATTTAGAACAATATCTTTCGGATTTATGCAAACACGTTAAAAACTGGAAAGCATTATCTGCTTTAACAAAAGAAAAACGATGATTTAAAATTCGGTGATGGTGATGGACCAAACCTCAGTAGAGTAAAAAAAGTAAATGTTAGTTCCATCACTCTTTCATCTAAAGATCTTGCTGTCTGTCCTATATATTGTAGTTTACACTGTTCACACGTAATACAGTAAACTACATTTCTGGTCTTACAGATGATGATGTCTTTTATAACATTTTTCAACTCCTATACAGGTTTAAAGGGATTCCTTGGGAATCGAGAAATTTAACTCTTTAAAAGAAAACTTGAAATCATCACAACATATAAGATAAGGATAGCTAACCTTTAGCCAACCCCCAACCCCCACCCCGGCCTTAATTTTATCGTTCTCTTGTAAAGTTCCCCAACGTGTAATATTAATCACTAAATCAGGTAAAAATACTATCCAATGATATATTTACTGACAGACTCAAAACAATTATATTCCCGAACACTAATNCCCCCTCATTAATTCCTTCCCCACAACCATCTAACTAAATTATAAGAAGGCATTTTTTTGTGTTACAAATCCAACCCAATCCAAATAAAAATTTTCTTTAGATTAAATCAATTAGAAGTTTAGTTGAATAAGTAAAATAAATTATGATATATAATGGAGGAAGTTTTTATGTCAAACGGGAAGTGTTTAAATCCTATACACGTCTAAAGAAAGTGTTTCAAATTTGATATAAGTAAGGGGGAAGTGTGTCAAGTCTGGAATCAGGGGGAAGTGATCCAAACTTTGGTTTTAAATCAAAATATTTTTTTTCAAATCTATGAGTATTTAATTATAAAATGTAAATTGTAAAATGTAGTCTGTAGAATGGGAGAAAGTCCTTCATGTTGGTTTTTCCTTTTTTTCTTTGATAAATATATTTGTTGATGAAAAGCAAACACTAATTAAATCAAAACATTTCTAAAAAATAATTTTATTTATGATGAAACCCTCCCTTGGTTGGTTTTACGTTATATTTGTAAGGTTAAATATTTCATTACAGGAAGCGAGTAAAATAATAGTTAATTATTATAGAAATTTAATGAAAAACTGGGTTACAGGCTCTGTCAATGTAATATTAAGGATTTTAGCAAAAAAGGAAACGAGTTTTTGCCACAAACTCAAATCTTCTAATCACTATATCTTATCAATCCGATGGTGCATACCTTTGATATTTCAAATTTATGTCATTTGATCTAACGGAATTCATAATTTTAAATAAGTAAGGTCTACGACAATGAGTTGCAAAGATATAGAGATTTGAAACTCAGAATTTGTGGCAAAAACTCAATTCCTTTACAACAATCCCATTTAAAAATATTCTGGAGCAAAGATTGTTTATAATTCTGGAAAATGAAAAAATTTCTATTTAGTTTAATTTGACATCACCATCATTTTTTTAAAATATGGTGTAGATACTGTTAAAAACAAAACAACATAAAATTGTATTTTTTAATTTCATAAACATTCTGTTATGAAATAATCTAGTCAGCTTTTCAAAAAATCAAAACATTATCCTATATACTTTCATTGCGATTTAATATGTTGATTCAGTAAAATATCAAATTTTAGAAGAATTAAATTGTATAGAAATAATCAATTATACATATTCTAAATTCATGTTTCTAGTAGACCTAACATCCAGCATTAGCAAAGGGTGTAAACCCAGTCTTGTGTTTAGTGTGTGTATTTAATTATTGCGTGTATAGCAATATCGCCTTTTAATCTGCAGGAGAAAAATATTACCATTTTAAAAAAATTTTCTGGCCGGTATGATTATTTTAGAAAAGTTGTTCTAATCCGGTTAAAAATGACAAATTCTAAAAAATGCATAGAATATGTAAATTTTTTGACTAAAAAGATTCCAATCATCCATCTTCATTGAACCTACTGGTATCAGCCTAAAATTAGAATATGTTGAAAATGTTGGAGGTTCAAACTTTTATTCAAGAAATAAACTTTTCGAAGTCTTTGTTACTTAAATAAAGGCAGGAAGGTCAGTGGCCAGCCACAGCAATATCTCGCCCGAGCCACATTATCCTTATTCTCTCATCCTTGCCACCTTAAAACCCTCGTCCTTCCAATAATAATATTTTTATAATCTGAGCTGAAAACTTTAGAATGGTGGATATCAGGATTAATGCTTAATCCACTCTTTTTCTTAATATCCAGATTAAATATTGCTTATAATCCTCATGAACTTAATCTCCACATTAATTAACAGATCGGGATTAAGGATATCCCATTCTAAAGTTTTCAGCTCAGGCCACGTTAGGTTCCTGATTATAAAATAATGAAAAATTGAGTTTTTCTTGGTTTTTGTCAATCAAAACAAAATAGCTTTAATTGAATTAAAGTTTTCAAGTTCAAGTTCTATATCATTAAAAATGTTTCACTTTTTTACATACAAGCAGAGGAGACTGATAAATCACTTAAAGAAAATTTAAAACCATTCTCATGAATTCGAAGATTCCAACATGATAAAACCATTCTCATGAATTCGAAGATTCCAACATGATAACATGATTCCAACATGATTCCAACATGATTCCAACATGATAAAAGCATGATAAAAGCATGATAAAAGCATGATTCCAACATGATAAAAGCATGCAATACTTTAGTCTGACCATATTTTCTACCATAACGTGGCCAGATAATAAAAAAATTGTTTTATCTGCATAATAATGGAAGGACGAGGATTTTTGGGGTTGCTAACACGAGAAATTGTTGTGGCTGGCCCGCCTTCCCTCTTTTAATACTGTAAAATGTTTAAACTATAATACTGTATCAAATATGACAGGTTTAATAATAGTTCGAGTTTTACATTTTTGAACATTTTTGAAATCCACGCAAAACTTTCCATCGATGGATATCATTTAAAGATACTAGGTAGCACTGAAGTTCTATAAGATATGAGAATTTGAAGTTTGCCATTTTAGCTTAGTTGAAACTTGATTGAAACATTGTAATAATTAAACGAAAAAAGTTTTCACGATAATGAAAAAATCTTTAAAGGGACTATTAACGTAATTTAATGTGACTCTCCCTTTAAAGAGGACCCGATTCACAACGGTCTGGAAATTTATAATTTTATTTTTGAGGTTTCTCTGAAAAATTATACACTTCACAAAATCTAGGAAAACCTTCCTTATTGTCATACTTAGATAAAGGTTCTAGAGGGTCACGTTGTGAATCAGGATTGCAACTCCTTTATTGGTGGGTCCCGTTGTGAATTGGGATTGCAATTCCTTTAATGGTGGGTCACGTTGTGAATCGGGCGTGCAACTCCTTTAATGGCGGGTCACGTTGTGAATCAAGAGTGCAACTCCTTTATTGGCGGGCTTTATTGGCGGCTCACGTTGTGAATCGGGATTGCAACTCCTTTAATGGCGGGTCACGTTGTGAATCAAGAGTGCAACTCCTTTAATGGCGGGTCACGTTGTGAATCAAGAGTGCAACTCCTTTAATGGCGGGTCACGTTGTGAATCAAGAGTGCAACTCCTTTATTGGCGGGTCACGTTGTGAATCAAGAGTGCAACTCCTTTAATGGCGGGTCACGTTGTGAATCGGGCGTGCAACTCCTTTAATGACGGGTCACGTTGTGAATTAAGATTGCAACTCCTTTATTGGCGGGTCACGTTGTGAATCGGGATTGTAACTCCTTTACTGGTGGCTCACATTGTGAATCGGGATTACAACTATTTTAATGGTGGCACACGCTGTGAATCAAGATTGCAACTCCTTTACTGGTGGCTCATGTTGTGAATCGGGATAGCAACTCCTTTAATGGCGGGTCCCGTTGTGAGTTGGGATTGCAACTCCTTTATTGGTGGCTCACTCTGTGAATCGGGATTGCAACTACTTTAATGGCGGCTTACGTTGTGAATCGGGATTGCAACTACTTTAATGGCGGCTCACGTTGTGAATCGGGATTGCAACCCCTTTATTGGCGGGTCACGTTGTGAATCAGGATTGTAACTCCTTTAATNGGGTCCCGTTGTGAATCGGGCGTGCAACTCCTTTAATGGTGGCTCACGTTGTGAATCGGGATTGCAACTCCTTTAATGGTGGGTCACGTTGTGAATCGGGAGTGCAACTCTTTTATGGCGGGTAACTTAAAATTAAGGTGACAGTTCCTTTGGAAATGTTTTCTATTGTGATTTTGTAAGCACTGCTTGTTTGTCAAAGTTCTTAAACGAAAAATTGACTTTTTCTAGCACTTGTCTTTAGAATTTGTATTCCTCTGTGAGAGAAGTTTAAACTAAGTTATGCTTGAAATCTAGAACTACAATTAACTAGAATAAACTAGAATAAATTGTAGAATAAACTAGAATAAACTGAAATAAACTAGAATAAACTAGAATAAACTAGAATAAACTAGAATAAACTAGAATAAACTAGAATAAACTAGAATAAATTAGAATAAACTAGAATAAACTAGGAATAGACTAGATTAATAAACTAGAATAGACTCGAATAAACTAGAATAAACTAGAATAAACAATAATTTAGAATGCCTTAGGTTTTCCCAAAGAGCATCAAAATGTTGGAATCCAATGACTGGAAGTGCATCTGGAAAAAACACAATAAAGCATTTAGGCAGAATGTATTATATACAAGCTTTAGCCTCAAATAAGAGGCTTTAAACCAATGTGACAATAAAGGAAAAGTGATATCAAAAATCAAGAGATCAAGAAGATTCTCCATAAGATTAAAAAGTGTCCGCTGTGGATATCGAGATCACGCGATCTAAATCATAGGTTTCCGGCACAAAAGTTCTGAGCTAAGACTAGAATTAGGATCGATATAATACCCCAAATTATGTATTTAAAATTAATATTCGACTACTTTATATAATTCATATCTCTAATAGTCATAATGTTTTATAATTCCCATAAAACTGCAACACAATTTATTTTTGCAAAAATGAATTAAAATTTATTTAATTTTAGACATTTTAAACATAATATTATTGCAAATATCTACTTTAATGAAAAATTTATTTTTTTCAATTTTGATGGAATTTATCACTTTATCGCCCTACAACAGGGCTAAAAAAAACTTTTTCACCCTGCTATTAAATTTTCAAATTTCATACCTAATTAGTCTCATTGTAGGGTGATAAAGTTACTAAATCACCCTACAAGGTGATCAAGTAACTTTATCGACCTGCTTTTAAATAATTTGAGTAAAACTGAATTAAACTATATATGTTATTGAAATGGTTATCATGCGTGCGAAAAATAAAAGTCGATAAAATTAAAGAATTTTTACACCTCACTACGTTTTATTTTGATCTTAAACAAACTAGAAAAAAAAATAAAAATATCGACAAAAACTTTTTCGCACTTAATAATACCCATTACAATGACATAAATAGATTTAAAGCACACAAGTTTTTGTATTCATTAAAAACAAGGCCTTTCCAAAATGCAGATATATGCATTGTGAAAAAACTGGAAATTTTGGAATTTACAACATATTTTACACTAAATATCATTTTTAATATTTGCGTACTGATGTTGTAAACCTTTGGTTTTTCGAACCATCATGCATTCTGTAAGATCTAATTAGTCTAAAATATTATAGCTTAAGATATAAAAGGTATAGGAGGTTGCAAATATTTAGGGATTAGTAAATGAGATTTGTTTAATTTCTAGGTTAAGACAACCAACATTTTGGAAATCCTAAAAATTCTGAAGCATTTTTGATCAAGTTATACAGAAGAAGAATTGAGTTCTAGCCACAAACTCTAATTTACTAATCCCTATATCGTTACAGCCTGATGTCGTATACCTTGATATTTCAAACTATGAACTCTAGTAGATAAAATAGTCTAGTTTTAAAATATCAAAGGTTTACACCTCAGATTGCAAAGATATAGGGATTAGACAATTTCCTTTCATAATCCAAGTTGGAAATTTCTTAAGCAGTTAATCTCTTCTCTATTCGTGACGAAATTAACTAAATAAATATTAAATCAAACTTCGGTAATGACGGATGAGAGAAAGGGTATAGTACTGATGGAGAGATAAATTAAACCGATTACGTCACAGCTCAGGTTCCTTAATTCAGCCTGTCTGTCTTTGCAAAGTACTGCACATGATTAATTTAAAATCTAATTGGTTAATAACTACATAAATATCAAAGTGTTCTTTGATCTGCACAACCTTTACAGTTATACGTAATTTAGGTTTAACAAGCTTATAGTCAGACTGAATCAATGCTTTTAAGTCATATGCTTATAAACGCCGCAGGTCCAACCGTTTCTAACCAGAAATTTTTAATTTTTATTTTTTTATTTTTTTGTTCTTGGAGACATTTACAAGAAAATTACAAGAAAGGAATTGAGTCTTTGCCACAAACTCTAACTTTCTAATCCCTAAAAGCAACCCAATGTCGTAGACTATTCTGTTAGATAACAAATCGGAGTTTGAAATATTAAAGGTTTACACTATTAGGTTACAAAGATATAGAAATTAAAGTTTTAAACATTCGAGTTTGTGACGCAGACTCAATTCCTTTCAGTAAATTTCTTTTGGCCAATTGAAAAATAAGACATCATAATTTAAAATAATAAAAGGAATTGAGTCTTGGCCACCAATTCAGTTTTTGTAAAGCCTATATCATTGCAACCTTATGATGTAAACTTTTGATATTTCAAACTTACATTATTTGATCTAATAGCGTTTATAGTTTGAAATATTAAAGGTATACGACATTGGGTTGCAACGGTATTAAAATTAGAAAATCAGAGTTTGTGGCAAAAACTCAATTCCTTTCCAGAAAAACTAGGATATCACATTATTTATAATCATACAAAAAATTTAAGGGTTACATATTGTTAATTGGACATGCTACCTTTGCAAAAGGAGGGTCACTGAAATTACGTTTGCAGATCTTTTAAGTTTTATTAACATATATATTTTCATGTTTTTTATTAACATATATATTTTTCATGTTTTTTATTAACATATATATTTTTCATGTTTTTTATGAACATATATATTTTTCATGTTTTTTATTAACAAATATATTTTTCATGTTTTTTTATTAGAATATATATTTTTCATGTTTTTTTATTAACATATATGTATTTTTCAGGTTTTTTATTAACATATATATTTTTCATGTTTTTTATTAACATACATATTTTTCATGTTTTTTATGAACATATATATTTTTCATGTTTTTATGAACATATATATTTTTCATGTTTTTTTATTAGAATATATATTTTTCATGTTTTTTATCAACATATATATTTTTCTTGTTTTTTATTAGAATATATATTTTTCATGTTTTTTATATTTCTTAAAAAAGTTAAAAATGCTTTAATTTTTCTTTTATTTGTGCATTAAATTCAACTGGAAAATGATAAGTGTATGATAGGTTTATGACTGATTTAATTCATCAAAGTTTCTACGCCACTCATTCTTTCAATACTGTTTCAAAACCTTTCTTTATCTGCGAAAAAAAAATTTTTTCGTTCATCATGTTTTAATTGCTTTAATTGGTGAATTTCTAAATTTTTTATATCAGATTTGTTTAAGAATATTATCCTTAAGTTCTTGCCGTCCATTAAATTTAATCTAAGGTTCATTATACAAAAAAAACAAACAATTTGAACAGAAAATTAATTATTTAGGTAGATTTGTAGTAAATGCCGTACTCTTAAGAGTTCGTCCCCGTATGTATCAGTCTAGGTACAATCCGTCCGCAGTGAATATTAAACAGAACATAATTCACACGGCCACAATCCAGTGAACTATACAACGCCACTACACTGGGCGCGATCTCGTTTGCTATGTCAACCAGACAATAGCGATCTATTGATCAATGTCTCCAACAGAACATGATTCACACGGCCACAATCCAGTGAACTATACAAAGCCACTACACTGGGCGCGATCTTGTTTGATATGTTAACCAGACAATAGCGATCTATTGATGAATGTCTCAAACAGAACATGATCCACACGGGTACAATCCCGTGAACTATACAACGCCACTACACTGGGCGCGATCTCGTTTGCTATGTCAACCAGACAATAGCGATCTATTGATCAATGTCTCAAACAGAACATGATTCACAAGGCCACAATCCCGTGAACTATCAACGCCACTACACTGGGCGCGATCTCGTTTGCTATATCAACCAGACAATATCTATTGATCAATGTCTCAAACAGGACACGATCCACACCGCTACAATCCAATGAACTATCAACACCACCATCACTGGGCGCGATCTCGTTTTCAATGTCAACCGGGCAATATCTATTGATCAATTTCAATGCTCAAGGCACGATCTCAATTCGTGTGTTTCAACAAAACCATAATACTTTACACTATAATTTAAGCGAAGTTCTGATATTCTACCTGATCTAATTTACGAATTCTATATGTTACATGCTATGTTCCAATACGTTTTCATAATATTACGCAGGTGTAGCATTGCATTTAGCTAATCAAAATACGTGCTAGTAGCATTACAACTTTTAATTTAAGCATTAACGCAGTTAGATCCTTAGACAATGTACAACGTAGTTTATAAAGGTATGTTTAAACAGCATTAATTACAGATTGAATAATAAACATGTTAGCGAATAATGTTTATGTCACCTGATACCAGACTATTAGTGCGTTACTCAACTATCTTCTATTTCAACTTTGGATTTTGTTCTATCTGAGAGTGTTAATTCTTCGAACATTATAAAACCGGTGAGGTCCCACGCAAAATTATGGCCTTATCGGTTCTTTCTGTAGTTTTGACGTTTATTGGATACAAACAAACAGACAAGCAACTCTTTAATCCCAATATTTTTACAAGTCTCTATGCAAATAAAATAACATTTTAACGTCAGATTACCTATTTATTATATTCGTCTAAAAATAACTGAATACCCTCTGTTGCTGCACAAAGTTTTAAAAGTTTTGCAAAAAACCTTCATACATCACAATTAACCTTCTTCTTCCAGCAAATTATATAAGACCACAGGAGAATAGAAAATTGCATTTTTAAAGAGTTCTGATCCAGGTTCTGATCCTGGTTCTGATCCTGGTTCTGATCCTGGTTCTGATCCTGGTTCTGATCCTGGTTCTGATCCTGGTTCTGATCCTGGTTCTGATACTGGTTTTGATCCTGGTTCTGATCCTGGTTCTGATCCTGGTTCTGGTCCTGGTGCTGATCCTGGTTCTGATCCTGGTTCTGATCCTGGTTCTGATCCTGGTTCTGATCCTGGTTCTGGTACTGGTTCTGATCCTGGTTCCGTTCCTGGTTCTGATCCCGATTTCCATTTCTTGGTTTAAAAGTTGTGAAAAGTTTGAAGTTTTAAGCTAAGACCAAGTGAAACTGAGTCAAAGTATTAAGGTTTAGATGAGTAAGCCCTAGTCTGGAGAATATTTGTTAGTCTGGATATTGTTTAAACATGTAGATTTTAGGTACGTTGTACAGTTTGTATTATCTCTGGTATTATCTCTTTCTCTGGTATAATCACTGGTATTATCACTGGTATTCTCTCTTTCTTTAGTATTATTTCTGGTCTTTGGTATTATCTCTTTTTCCTGTATTATCTTTGTTATTATCTCTGGTATTATATCTGGTATTGTCTCTGGTATTATATCTGGTATTGTCTCTGGTATTATATCTGGTATTGTCTCTGGTATTACATCTGGTATTGTCTCTGTTATTATCTCTGGTATTATCTCTGGTATTATATCGGTATCATCTCTGGTATTATATCTAGTATTGTCTCTGGTATTATATCTGGTATTGTCTCTGGTATTATATCTGGTATTATCTCTGGTATTGTCTCTGGTATTATATCTGGTATTGTCTCTGGAATTATATCTGGTATTATCTCTGGTTTTATATCTGGTATTATCTCTGGTATTATATCTGGTATTCTGGTATTATATCTGGTATTATATCTGGTATTATCTCTAGTATTATATCTGGTATTATCTATGGTATTGTCTCTGGTATTATATCTGGTATTGTCTCTGGTATTATATCTGGTATTGTCTCTGTTATTATCTCTAGTATTATATCTGGTATTATCTATGGTATTGTCTCTGGTATTATATCTGGTATTGTCTCTGGTATTATATCTGGTATTGTCTCTGTTATTATCTCTGGTATTGTCTCTGGTATTATGTCTCTGGCCCCAAGTGTAGGTTGAGAGTTGTTTCATTGACTATGAATGGTGTCTGCCAGAATAAAGAAAAATGTCAGACATGTTTTTTTATGAATAATTCAGGTCTTGTATAACATATGATTGTTATAAAGCATTGTACTGCAATCCAAGATTTTTGGTGGGATAAGGGGACGGGAGTAGAAGGGGAGGGGGGGGGGAGTAGATTAAGAATTAAGGATTAACAGAGCCGTGAAACATCCCAGAAATCCCATTTCAAGAATGGGATTAGAACAAGGTTATATAATATTATACAACCTTGGGTTAAAAGTTAATGTTAAAATAATTTTGAAACATGTGAAAAAACAAAACTACAAACTAAAAACTGTAAAAACTTCAAAGAAAATTAAATATTTAGATTCCCGGATTTTGCCAAATATTAGAGTGAGAGCGGGTCAATCTACAATATTCTTTTATCTTAATTACCCGTATATAACTTGCAGAGCATAATATTCTCAATTCTATGATTAAACGGGACCTGTTGGTAGTTTCGCGCCCCTAGTTCTTGCCAAAAATCTACCTGTTAACTGTTATTTTACATAAAACATCACTTTCTTCAAACGTCTTAATATAAAAAGTAAATCTCAGTATTTTTAAATGTCTTGGCAGAACTCATGCGCACCTTGATAGCTCGGGAGTACCACGGGAATGTTCTTAGCCTGGTATAGTTTGACTTTTACAGGGCAAGCTTTAGGCAAAACTGGGATCCCAAGCAAGTTATACTTAAATAACAATTAAAGAAAATTCAGCAAATTCGGGGATTTTTTTGTTTTTTTTTTGTAGCCATTTAAAGGGAGTGTTCGCGAAAAATGAAAGGTGTAAGCTTATGGCAAAAAGTAAGCGCTTTTGATCGCTACTAATCTTACTTCTATCTGTTGTGTCAATAAGGAGAAAATTGTTAAAAACGACTTATACCGACGAACGTAGCGTCCATACAAATTCAGAAAGTTGCAAAATTCAACCCGGATCGTAAAAAATACAATTTAATTCCAAACAAATCATTCATTTGAAAACACCTGAAAATGAATACACTTTTCCTTTTACCGTTCTGTACCTTTCGTTCTGAGAGAAACCATTTCAATCTTTCATGTTAATTAACTTATAAGTCGCCGACAAGCGAGAAACAGTTGCAACTTTCTGAATTTGTATATTCGCTACGTTCTTCAGTATGAGTTGTTTTTAACAATTTTCTCCTTATAGACGCAACAGAAAGAAGTAAGATTAGTAGCGATCAAAAGCGCTTATTTTTCGCCGTAAGCCTATACCCCCTTTCATTTTTCGCTAACACTCCCTTTAAGAAACCACAAGAAATTTGAATATAATTGGTTCAAACTTGACAATCAAAATACCAACATTTACCAAAACCATTTTGAACTTTTGTTAAACATTTTTATAATTGTTTAGCACAAAAGTGAAAAAATTCTTTAAACTTGAAATTGTATTTTTTCATGTAAGTTAGGAGTTCAACTTACCAAGTTGGAATCTAATAACAAAGTAAAGAACCCGAACTTTAAGTTTGAAATTAAACAAAGAATTTTAATCTAATTTAGAAGAAATAAGATTTTAAGGCGCTTCGTGCCCCTCTTTTCTAATAACATTTTTGGGCTTTAAACTGTTACTCTTTAAGTTGCCATTTTTGAATTGTTATCGAAACTAAAATCAAGTTTTCGAGGATTTTTCAGTTGCATTTATTGGTGCATTTATATATTTAAATTAATAATATCTGGATTAAAGGTTATCCATTCTAAAGATCTCAGCTCTAGTTGTCTAATTTTGATATACAGTAGAATACAATAAACAAAAAATTTAAAAAAAGGGAGATTAAGTCTTTGCCACAAATTTTAATTTTATAATCCCTATGAATTTGCAACCTGATGATGTAAAACTTTGGCTTTTAAAACTTAGATTCAATGATTTAACAGAATCTATATCTCTAAGATATCTTTAATCTTGAGTTGCAAACTTATAGGGGTTAGACAATTAGAACTTGTGGCAAATATTCATTTTCTCTGATAGAACAATGGAACAAACATTATAGCAATCAAAACAATCTATTTAGAATTAAAAATGACAATGCAGCAACAATTTCCAATGAAAGCAGTAGATTTTTATCAACTATCATGCAACAAAACTGAATAATAGAAATCAATTTACGCAATTAGCTAGCTGGAGCTATAATGTCTGGGTTATATAAAACATTTATCACGTTTAAATATGTCATTCAAATTCAATAAACAAAATTAAATATATATATAATGAAATTTAGATTAATAAATGCATATTTCAACAGAAAGTATTGATTGTAAATTTTAACTATCTAAATTTAATGGGCAATTAGGCTTATTTAATAGTGAAGGGTTGAAGGATCTTTAAAATACCTAATTTACTTTGAATACATAATTTGATCTTCAAATGATAATTTTTCTAAAGAATATAAATCAATTTATATTATTATTCCATATTTGTTAAACTTTTTTATATTTTTATAGTTTAAAAGTATTTTATCCTTTTAGATAAAGGAATTTTAGCCACAAACTTAAATTTTCTAATCATCTATATCTTTGCAACATGATGGTGAAAACTTTTGATATTTAAAATTTAAAAATAATTGTATTGCAAAGAGAGAATAGAAAATCAGAGTTTGTGGCAAAGACTCAATTCTTTTGCTGCATTTATTTTGCATGCTGTTTTAATAGATATATCACAAGAGGAAATTTTTTTTTATATTCATAATATTTTCTGTTTTTCATCATTTACAAATAGATGTCGAGGCTCGTCATTAATTTAATATGTTATTTCATAACATAATTGTTAACCAAGCTAAAAATATCTGGTATTATCTATGGTATTGTCTCTGGTATTATATCTGGTATTGTCTCTGGTATTATATCTGGTATTGTCTCTGTTATTATCTCTAGTATTATATCTGGTATTATCTATGGTATTGTCTCTGGTATTATATCTGGTATTGTCTCTGGTATTATATCTGGTATTGTCTCTGTTATTATCTCTGGTATTGTCTCTGGTATTATATCTGGTA
>NW_019396168.1:81146-82500 GCF_000591075.1 Eurytemora carolleeae
ATATTTTATACAAACATGAAACAAGAATATTGAAAGATATTGTATTGGAGGATATATTTTATACAAACATGAAACAAGAATATTGAAAGATATTGTATTGAAGGATATATTTTATACAAACATGAAACAACAATATTGAAAGATATATTATTAATCATTAGCATAAGAACCCAGCGTTGCTTATAGTAGTCATAGTTGGTCCCGCCGTTTACCCGCGCTTTGTCGTAAACTACGATTGTAGCCTTTTTTCTATTTCTAATACCAGATAAGGATACTAGAAAACCAGAAGAGTCCATGTATGTGAATAACTGATCTAATACAAGGAACTAAAGTTTCTGTTATAAAGTGGATTAGACTGGTAAACTTGTAATCTGGCAACTAAACTTCTCAGAATGTTTAAAACCAACTGAGTCCTTTCTTCTTTTATAACAAAGATTAAAGAATAAACCTGTAATGGTACTGAAACCTTGTTTACAATTTGTAACATAATAAACCTGTACCCTGGGGTATTGAAACCTTGTTTACAATTTGTAAACATAATAAACCTGTACCCTGGGGTATTGAAACCTTGTTTACACTTTGTAAGCATTTTCCCTTTTACTCGTTTTATCTTCTGATAATATTTCAATCTTACAAAGGAACACAATACACAAACTCTAGTTTTATAATCATTGCATCTAATGGTGTAAACCTTTTAAACTTCAAACTTTGACTGTTTGAAATATCAAAGTCGTAGACCTGAAATATGTATTCTGTTGGATCAAATAATCTAAGTTCGAAATATTTAAGATTTACGCCATCAGGTTGCAAATATTAAGTGATTGGAAAGTTTGAATTTGTGGCAAAGACTTATTTTTTAAAGGGACTGTAAGTGTAATTACAAGTGACCCTCGCCCTGCCTGCAAAGCTGGTAATGCCCGATTTACAACGGTACCCTTATAAGCTTGTGTCTGATCAAGATGGAATTAATTAAACTACTCATATTAATTTGCGGTTTCTCTGCTAAAGAGCCTTCCGCATTCCTTGCTTCCAAGAGCAATGCTTTCAATGGAGAAAATCATAGAAATAAACACTTTCGAGTCAGGAAAACAACAGTGTCTTCCACATTTTTGACCAGATTAAGGATAACATCAAATAAATTATCAAGTACAATATGTGGCAATATTTTGGAAACGAGGTTTTAAATAATTTATTAAACTGAGAATAATCTAATTTTCAGAATAATTTCATCCTTTGAAAGGTTAATTTCGACCAATTATATCAAATTTATTCAAGTTTTCAAATTAATGCTGTCAGAAAAGAAGTATAAAATTATCAATAGAAATTAAAGAAATCTTTTTTGGTAAAATCTCGT